>NC_133002.1:44192590-44493156 GCF_048564905.1 Vicugna pacos
GGCAGGTGAGGGATGCAGGGCCTGCCAAAGGGTCCTGGGCAAAGAAGGGAGAGTGGCTTCACTGTGTCCAGGCTCAGAGAGATGGGGAGAAATGCTGACTGTTATCTGCACTGTGGTTTATATTGCACAAAGCAATCCCCCAGACAGGATCTTACTTCGTTCTCACAATCCGAGGAAGTTGTCAGGGTAGATATATCACTCCTCCATTTTACACAGGGGAAAACTGAGGCTCAGAGAGGTTCTAGGTCTCACCCACGGCCACCCGGCTAATAAACAACTGAGCCACAACTCAAAGTCTGCTCTTTGGACCAAGTCTATCGCTTTTTGTACTTTGACATAATTCCCCACCCAGGCAGAGGGCCCTAAAATTCCTAATTACTGTATAGGAAATGCAGTTATATGCCTACTGAACACATAGGAATAATGGTGCAGAATGACCAGATGACCTTGTCATAATGGAGGAAACCTTACTTCGTGTGTAAATGAGCAATAGTCATTCAACAAACATCTAAATTATTATGTGCCAGACACAGTGACAGGAACAGACTCCAGGCAGGACTCAGCACCCCCAGCTCTGCTACCACTAGCCCCTCAGCCAGTCAGTGGGATACGAGCTGAGCCAGAAGTCAGACAGATCTGAGTTCAAGCCTCAGCTCTGCTCAGCCTTTACTTCCTCACTGTAAAATGGGATGACATGGCTGCCCTGCCCAATCCACAGGGCCGCTCTGAAGATCAGTGAGAGATACCAAACAAGAAGACTATTTCACAAACAGCACAGCCATCAACCGATGAGACCAAAAAAAAAACCTCTACAAAGACACTCAAGTTTATATTCATTTGACTCGTTGTAAATTCTAGCTTCCCCACTAGGTGGCAGGAGTCTGGAAGGTAAGGACAGCCCTCTTCTATTTCCTTCATAGTACTCATGGCTCTCAGGACAGTATTCACACACAGTGGATGCAGGACAACCGCCAACTGGCTGATACAATCCCTTAAAAATCCTCTAATCTCTTCTTGTAACAACCAATTCAATTATTTAGGGTCTGGGACCAGGAGGTCACTGATAAATCCTGTAAGAGTTCTAACCTTCATCAGAGTCAACAGCTTTAATTTGCCTCCTGCTTCCCCTCTGAACTGTCATGAACTGATGACAAGTAATGGTCTCAGACTGATTGGATTTAAGGCTCTGCTCCTCCTCCCCTCTCCTCGAGCGCTGGTGGGAAATACATCTGGGCCCCAAAGCGGCAGAACGGGGAGCAGCCAGGAGGCGATGAGGAGGAAGAATCAAAGGACCATTAGGACAACGACCTTCGAATCCAATCCCACTTATCGCCGGCCTCCTCAGAGCCCCGCTCCCATATATGGTTTCATGAGTCCTTGGGGTATTTATGAAAAATTAAATGACTCTCAATCTAGTGCTGAGGAGGAAGCAGGGATAGTTCAGAGAACAGATATGTAATATAAGGTCCTGAGAGGTCAGTGAGACTCTAAAAGAGGCCTTGCATGTCGCTGGTGGCCAGGATCAGAGTTGACCCTCACCTTCTACATCAGGGGCTCCCTTCAGTCCCAGAGCCCAGTGGCTCCAGGCTCCTGCCCCTCTCTGCAGAATCAGCTGAGACATTCCCAACTTGCACGTACTTGCACACCCTCACACATGCACCCACAGAAACACCCATGCACGTCTGTCCATTGCTGCCAGGAGGCCAGGCTCACCGGCATTCAGCTCATCCACACAGAGCCTCCTTGGACCTTAAAAAATGTTTACGATTGTCTAGGGCCATCAGAGGGTGCCTCAAAATTCACATCCTTCTCCCCTCCCCTCAGCCCCAGGGTGCCAGTGGTTTCACCTGTTCCAGCTTCCTTTTGTCACCCACTGAGGGGAGATGAGAGGAACTCCCCAAATCAGTGGCCCCTTCTTGAAACCCCAGTGTCAGCTTTCCTCAGGGTGGTGCAAAGCCAGGTGAGGGCTAAGCTGGAGAAGGGCAAAGTGGCTCACCCTGGCAGCTCATTTCCTTTCTCTGCCCATATGAACATGCACACACACTCACACATGCACACACACAGACACATACAGAGACACACCTACCCCCTTGAGACCCTGACACCTCTGACACCCACTGCTCTGGTCAGCCCTTATGCACAATTCTCCCTTCTCCTTCCCCTCCTGCTGTGACCCCAGAGGCCATAGGTTCCAGACGGCGCAGCCTCCATCAGGCTGGGTCACTGAGTGACCATGTGGAGCAGAAGCCCCACCCCACTTGCCGTGGACCAGTGTAAGCAGGTAGCAAACCTTGCTTGTGCTAAGTCCCAGGGATTTCAGGACTAAGTTGGTTTCCCAGCATAACCAGCCTGCCCTCTAACTCCTCCATGTGAGGTCAGCGGCCAGCCTCAGTCTCAAAGAAGCTCCACATGTATTTCCCAATGCCTGACAGTCCCTTTCTCCTACTTCCACCCGTGCCAGGCTCAGGTGAATCATGAGTTCAGGAGAGAACCAGGAACCCAGCACCCTCTTCTGAAGGCAGAGGAGAAGGACATCTGGAATGCCCGCAAGCAAGCAGGTTGGTGCCAGGAGCACCAACATCTTAGGATTTGGTAGAAGCTGACACCAGAGTGCCAAGCTTTCCCCTCCAACTTAGTGACCCACCCACTCACCCAGGGCCGAGTCAGTGGGCACCTCCCTGACCAAGCCCCAGGGATGACCTATTGCCGATGTGTGAAGTAAGCCCAAAAGCAAACAGGGAAACACCCATGTTCATTGCAGCATTATTCACAACAGCCAAAAGGTGGAAGCAACCCAAGTGTCCACTGATGGATCAATGGATGAATAAAATGTGGCATACACACACTATGGAATATTATTCAACCTCGAAAACAAAGGAAATTCTAATATGTGATACAATGTGGATGAACCTTGAGGACATTATGCTAAGTGAAGTAAGAGGTCACGAAAAGACAAATACTATATAATTCTACTTATATGAGGTTCTTAGAGTACTCAAATACACAGAGACAGGAAGTAGGATGGTTGTCAGGTGCCAGGCTGGGGAGAAGAGGGAGTTAGTGTTTAATGGGTGCAAGTTTCAGTTTTGCAAGATGAAAAGAGTTCTGGTCATGGATGGCGGTGATGGTTGCATAATAATGTGAATGTACTTAATGCCACTAAACTGCATACTTGAAAATGATTACAATGGTAAATCTTATGTTATATGTATTTTACCGCAACTTTAAAGACAGAATAAAATATAACTTAAAAAGCCAGAGAGAGAAGGAGCAAAACCAGAGACAAACTCTTTCACTGGCATTAGCAGCGGGCAAGGGGTCTGAACTAGACCCAGAGCCCATCAGTCTCCAAAGAGGGCTTTGGAGTCACCTTCTGAGTTACAAAGGCAGGTTCCACCTCCACAGATCATTTCTGTTTTGCTGCCAACCTCCTGGCACAAGACAAGCCTGGCTCAGTCCTAGGGAGGGGCTGCCAGGCATTTGCCAGCTCTGATTCCAATACTCCTTCCCCCATCGGGTGGCACCTAGGCACCCACTATGAGTTCAAGCTGCCAGTGGCAATGGCAATGCCTTGGGGAGCATGCAGAATCCCAGGGGTAATGACTGGATATGCAGCTTCCCCCAGGTCCTCCCTTTCCCTGGCTCTGCCCCTACCCCTCTGCCACATCCCAAGTCCTCCACTCAGATCCACACAGCGCCATCCTCCCACCTGGCAGCAAGAGATGCCAGCCTTACCTCCCACAGGAAGGTAGCCTCCTCCAAGCCTGAAGCTCAGGACCAGACATGGCCCAGGGGCTGTGAGGGGACAGTGGCAGAGGAGGTGGAGTGGAAAGGAAAGGGGTGTTTCAGCTTGACCTTTATAACAAGGGCGGCTGTAGACTGCAGGTCAGAGAGGACAGCAGCAGGGCCTACAGGGCTGGCGGGACCTGCCCTGCTCCAGGTGTTTACACTGGAACCACCTGTGTGCAGGCAGATTAGTGGATGAGGCCCGAGCAGCAATGGCCAAGGTTAATTACCTCTGCTCCCAGGAAAACTCCTGGAAACGTCCCTTCCATGCCCTGAGCATCTGAGCGTAAGAGGAAAGAAGGGGCACAGTTCTCACAAGAAACAGGGCTTGGCTGATGTCAGAGGCCATATCTCATGCACAGGACTTGTGGGTAGCCAAGTGGGCACAACGAGTCTCTCGGGAAAGTAAAAGCAAGATTCTGAATTAGGGGCAGAAAAGGGTCTGGGGGTGAGGTCTGGAGGCTTCCCCTGGGAGCCCTGAAAGGACACAGTCGAGTACTTGACAGCACTCACTCTGGAGCCAGGCTATCTGAATTCAAATCCCAGTTTTAGCTGTGTGACCTTGGGCAATTTGCTTAACCTCTCGGTGCCTTAGCTGCCTCCTTTATAAAATGAAGACAATAATATGAAAACTGTTTCATAGAGATTTTGTGACAATTAAGTGAGTTAACTGAAGTAGGGGCACTAAGAACAGTGCCTGCCATGTAGTGAGTAATGTCAGTTGTTGTCATTGTTGATTTTGTTATTTCTATTATTTTAATTATTTCCCCCCAACAATCCTGGCCCTGGGAAGACGTGGAGAGGAAGCCCAGTTTGGTGACTTCTCAGGGGCCGGAAGTAGCTGCACGTTGTGTGGGCAGCACTTGGGTAGCCCAAGCACAGAAAGAGGCACGAGAGAATGGCGCCCCCCACCCCACACACACTCTCACTTTCCCTGCCTGCTTCTCCTGGGGCCCCTGTCCACTCAGTCCTAGATCTGAGCCTTCTGGGAGCCTGGGACCCTTGAACACGGTTAGGCAAGCAATCCAGGCACAAGGTCTACAGCAATATCCTCCACAGCTCTACACCAGTGGCAACTGAGCACCCAGCTTCCTGGAAACATGAAGGCGGGGGAGGGGCACTCAGGCACAGGTACAGGTCTCCCTGGACCCTCACAAACGCACAGGGCACAGCCATCAACACCCAGAAGCTCACAAGTGCAGTCATGAGCTTTCCCTCCCATTGCCAGCATATTGGGGGTGTGTGCATGTGTGTGCGCGCACGTTCACATATGTGCACACACATACACACTCCTCGGGGTGGGCCACACAAGCTAACTCGCTATCATTTTTCCAGAAGGTACGAGCAGAAGCAGAAGAACATTTTCGTCAAGAGCTCATGCTCTGGAGCCAGACTGCCTGGGCTGGAATCCCTAGCTCTACCTCTTACCAGCTGTGTGACCTTGAGCAGGTCACTCAACCCCTCTGTGCCTTTGTTTCATCTTCAAAATGGAACAATAGCAACCAAACTCCCAGGGGTTCTGTGAGGATGAAATGAGTAAATACATCTACAGTGAGCTTAGAGGAGTGATGGCCCCATACGAGTAGTAACTGCCGCTACCAGGCCTCGTGAGCTCAGCATGTCAAGTTTCATGACTGCCAGGCTCTCGCTGGGGCCCCAGTTCTCCTCTGGTTCTGCATCTTACCCGGGACTAGTTCACCAGACCCCCCTCTGCTGACAATTGGTCCTCACCCCTAGAGGGCCCCGGGGAAATATCCCAGGCTCTCTCTGTACCAAATCTGGGCTTTGTTAACACCCTGCCCTGACCTCACCAAGTGCTTCCTGGGTTTTCCTCTGTCCACAGGCAACGCCCACATCTCTCATTCTTCCCATTCAGAAATCAGAAATAGCTCCAGTCAACCACTCCCCTACATAGAAACTGTGTTTTTCTTTGGGAGAGAGAGACTGCCAAGGTTTTTCCACTAGAAGATGTTCAGTGTTTCTTTACTGGACATCCTAAGAATTCCTGTTTCTAAGCACATCTGGAATCCAAAAGCACACTGGACATGAAGCCCAAAGATTTAGGTTTAGACTTTTGGGAAAGTCACTTAAATTCCCTGGGTCCCAGGGCTTGCTCCTCTGCAAAATGGGCACAGCATCACCTGCTCCCCAGTGTGGAGCTAAAGAGATGACAAAATGACAAGGCAGTGTCTAGCACAGTGCCCAGCAGAGACAAGGTGCTCAAGGCAGCTGGAACGTGGACTTTTTATCTCCTTTCCCATTACAGGCAAAACATGAGAGGAGAGATCTGAACTAAGTGTGGTACTGGCTTGGCCAAGCGGCTGTTATCTTTAACAAGATGATGAGCTCTGTCAGGTGGTTTAGGAAAAAAATTAATGACGCAGCCCGGGCAAGTTTTATTGGCTGGGATTCAGAGCAGCCCTGAGTTCTGGGTGACAGTTTGCATCCTGGTCCCCCCCCTTCCCCCAGAATCTGGTTTACTTGGTCGTATCACCCACTGCCCCCAGAACGAGGCAGAAGGGAGCCAACTGTGTCCTCTGTCACACACACCCAACCCGGTCAATGCCCACACAGTCTTTGCAGCTGCTGCCCTTCATGCCCACCTGAGCAGATGACACATCTCCCCGTGAAAGGGCTGGGAATACAGGCTGTGTGCCTAACACCAGACATCATCACGAGGCGAGAAAACCACACCCGGCGACTAACTCATCCTTCTCACTGGTTTGAAGCCTAGTGGTCACCATAGCAACGGGCTCCCGCTCCAGCCTGCCAGGCGGGGCTGATGCAATTCTCAGGCAGTGAGCAACTCCAACTCAGCTCGCACTGCTCTGTTCCCACTCGGGGGAGAACAAATGAAGAGGGAGGGGATGGGCACACACCCCACAGAAATCTCTACTTCCCCCAAGTTCGGTTGGAGGGATTTAAGGAACGTGGTCCCCTCCCGGGACCCTAACAAATATGGTATTGCCGCAGTGGCTGCCACTTCTGGAAGATTCATCTCCAAAGCCTTAGGAGATCTGGAGGAGGGGGGGACAGACTGTACCATGGGCCTCTCTACTATCACGTGGCCCCTCCTCTGCCTTCTGAGCCAGCACCCCACCAGCTAAGCACCCCCACTTCCCTCAGCCCACAGGCAGCCCCACCCTGCAGAATTCAACAGGTGCAACTTTATAGTTCTCCACTCAACTGTGTTCTCTGCCTGAGCTGCATTAAAGCGCCCATACACCCAGAACTCCCTCTAAGCTAGAATGTCCCTGCGATACCACGGACCCCATCCTCCCAGCTCTCCATCCCGCTCCACAAGGGTCTCTGGCTGTCTTCAGGGGGTCTTATTCACTAGCTCGAGTTGATATGAGACAACAGTTCTACAGTACCAAGGACATACTGGCCAAGAGCCACTCAACCTCTTAAAGCAACCAAACCCCCCAACCTCATGGAACAAGCACTCGGAAAGGAGAGGGGTCAAGTCACCCACTCCCACCCACCCATCCGACCACCCACCACACATACTAAGGAAATAAGGAAGGAAGCCACGTTAGGATGAGAGCCTGGAGATGCTAGTGGCCCTCTCTAGCATCCCAGCGCCTACCCATGGATGCAGGGCACTCCCTCCTAAGGCCGCTGTCCGGTGAAGATGCCTCTAGTGCCAGGAATGCTTCCCTCCCACAGGCCCTGCTCCCTTCCGTCCCAACCCACCCAATCAGGAACTGGGCCTCGGCACAAACAGGCCCTGCTCTGGGACCTTGCACCCTGCGCTGGGAGATGTGCAGGTGCAGAGAGGGAAAGCACATCTCCATGGCACTTTCCCCGCAGGCCCTCAAGGGCCGAGCACAGTGGGCCCTCCTAGTGGTCACCCTGACAGATGTGGGAAGTGATTACCTCCAGGGGCCACGCGGGAGGTGGCCCCCAGCTGTGGGCTGTCCCATTAATGCTTCCCGAGGGAGCCTCCAGGACTGCTGAGAGCAGAGGGGCGGAGATGGTAAACTGTTGAGATGGAGGTGGCTTTCCAGGTATACAGATTGATAAAGCAGACTCAAGAGTCCAGAAACAAACACACCTCTGTATGGCCAACTGATTTTCCATAAGGGCGCCAAGATCATCCAATAGTTTTTTCAACAAATGTTGCTGAGACAACAGGATACCCACCCATAAAAGAATGAAGTTGGACTCACTTCATACCAGATACAAAAATGAACTCAAAACATATCAAAGGCCTATAAAACTCTTAGAAGAAAACAGAGGCAAAGCTCATGACCTTGGATTTGGCTAAGGATTCTCAGATATGACGCCGAAAGCACAAGCAACAAAAGAAATCATAGAGAAACAGGACAGCAACAAGAAAGTGAAAAGACAACCTATAGAATGGGGGGAAATTTGCAAATCATGTGTCTGATAAGGTACTTGGAGCTGGACTGCACAAGAAGAAGACACATAACCTGACTTAACCATAAAACAGGCAAAGGATCTGAATAGACGTTCTCCAAGGAAGGTAAACACGGCTTCCCTTCATTCAACTGATAGATACCTGTGTGCACCTACTATGTGCCAGGCACTGTGCCAGGCAACAGGGACATGACTGGGAGGCAAAGCAGATTCAGCCTTGGCCCCCATGAGGCTTACCTGGGGGGGGGGTAGACAGTACCCATTTACCATGTGCCTGGTACATGGAATAACTCATTTAATCCTCACAATGAGGTAGGTACTCTGAGATGAGGCACCTGAGGCACAGAGAAGGTAGGTGACTAGCTCAGGATCACACAGCTAGTCTATGGCGGGGCTGTAATTCACACCCAGGGCAGTCTTCTCCGGAGTCCACATTCTGAGCAATTACATGACATCGCACATTATCAGAAATGATTCATTCTGTGGGGATTCAGAGAAGGCTGCTTAAGGGAGGTGACGGTGGCCTGGGTTTGAAGGTCTTCATCAGGTAGGTAAATAGGGAAGGAGGCTGGCAGAGGCAGAGACAAGAATCTATGCAGAGTTTGGGAAACACTTGGGTCTGGGAGGGGTGGCAGGACCAAAGCAGAAGGTTTCAATGCAAGGTGAGGGGTGGGGAGAGCCATGTGGCTGGAGAAGAGGCCCGGTGCTATGCTGTATAGCCTGACTGTTCCCTCCCAGAGGGCAATGGGGAGCCACGGAAGCATTTTCAGCAGGAGGGGACCTGATCTGATTTTGGTTTGGGGATGCCCCAAGGTGGCTGGAAGGGGGTGCCAAGGGAAGGGAGGTGGTCTGGCTCACAAGCTATGGAGGGTTAGGGAGAAATGATGACAGGTGTGTGTGGTGGACAACAGTACTGGGGACCTCCTGTACCATCCTCCTCCTCACCGCATCCGTGTCTGTAACAGGAATGGAGGTGGGGCATCTAACAGCCATCAAGGGATGGAAGAAAAGGTGCTCACTGGAGGCGTGGCATGCCTTGTGCCCAGATGACTTCCAGGCTGGACTGCATCATAATCCTCATGGAACACAATGGGAGCCTTTGGGCACCCGAATGAAGACACCCATCCCACCAGCCCATGCCAGAGGGAAGGCGAGCATTCTAAGGTGCACACACTTGTGAAGGGACCTGTGAGGGGAGCCATGCTAAGAAATGAGCCTTTAGTGAGAGGGAACCTGGGGCTCCCTCCACATGGGGTCACTGGGAGAAAATAAACCTCTTTTCATTTTTTTTTTTTAAGGAGCCATCTCTTGAGTTTCTGGTAACCAGGTAGAAGGCAAAGCCAGATGCTGCACTAAAAGCTTTATATGCATTACCTTATTTAATCCTATTAACAAGCATGTGGTGAGTTCTATTACTGCCCCCACTTTGCAGATGAGTAAGGGGAGGCACAGGAGAATCAAATAACCTGCTCAAGGCCACATGGCTAATTAGTGGCAGAGCTGGGATCTGAATACAGGCAGCCTAAGGGCAGTTCTTCTATCTACCTCCAATGTCTTGTTAACTGGGGGTTTTGACTTCTTCCCAATAGAGCCACTTGCCTGGAAATACAAAGAATTAGATAGCTGTCAGCCCCGATGCACAGCTGGGCTCAGTAATAACAACAGCCCACTCTTCTACAATAAATTGACTCATGCTATCCCCAAACCGCCCTCTGAGGTAGGCACTTCAGTGCCAATGTCCCCATTCTACAAGTGAAGAAACCGAGATGCAGAGAGACCACATGTCTTGCCCAAGGTCACACAGCTACTGAGTGGCTAAGCTTGGAACCCAGGCAGTCTGGTTCCAGACACCACCCTTTCTCTTACTGCCTGACTAAACCAGCAATGCTACTGCACACACATTTCTAACATGTCCTGGGATCTGGTCCCTCAGGCCATGGCTCATGAGATGCAGCAACTACAAGGGCAAGGCCACAGCTAGAACAGGCCCAGCAGGAGCAGGGAGAAGTCAACAGGACAGATGGAAGGATGAGAACCAGCAGGCACCATGGGCGCGTCGTACCAACGGGTGTGTGGGCAGATAGCCCTGGTGACAGCAGCAGGGCCATGCCCCATGCCTGCCTGCCTGCTGGGCACAGAATCACAGGGCCACACAGCCAGACACATAGGGCACGTTCGGCCACTGCAGGCTGACCCATTAGTGGCTCATGCAATCATCCATGCCAAAAATTTGGCAGGTCATCTTTTGAAATGGATTAAAAAGGAGCATCTCGGGGGAGGGTGGCAGAGTGCATGCTTAGCAAGCATGAGGTCCTGGGTTCAATTGCCAGGATCGCCATTAAAATAAATAAGTAAATAAATAAACCTAATAAATAAATTTTTTAAAAAGGGAGCATCTCACATATTAAGGGAGGTATGGTTTTGTGAAGTTAATTCAGATATATAGATCTGAGCTGTATTGCAGTGTAAAATGATTTTCCTACTGAGGATTGTGTCCAAAAATGTAGGAGTACCATTATTATCACTAAATAAGTGGTAGTTTATTCCTGTAACGTAATTTCATACAGCTTTGACAATGAATAATCTAGAGCTGTAGGCAAGAACAAAGATGAATCCCAAAAACATAATTTTAAGCAGGAAAAGGCAAGTCACAGAAAAGTACTTATACTGTTATTCTATTTATATAAATTGTGGGCAAAACTGCAGTTATGCTATTTAGGAATACACACCTATGCAGTAAAACTCTAAAAGAAAAGGAGGGAACGATTAACATAAAATTCAGGGCAGTGTGGTTTACCTCTGTCTGCGACGGGTAGGGGGGCAGGGAGGGTGACTGTGATGGGTTGAACTGCGTCCCCCTACTAAAAAAAGTATGCTGGAGTCTTAACCCCCAGCATCTCAGAACGTGACTTATTTGGAAATATAGTCTTTGTAGAGCTAAATAAGTTAAATGAGGTCATCAACCGTGACTGGTTTCTTTATACAAAGGGGAGATTTGGACACAGAGACACAGAGGGAGAATGCCAAGGGAAGATGAAGGCAGAGGTCGGATGATGCATCTACAAACCAAGGGGCATTAAAGATGACCAGTAAACCACCAGAAGCCAGGAGAGAGGCATGGAACAGATTCTCCCTCAGAGCCTCAGAAGGAACCAACCCTGCTGACGCCTTGAGCTCGGACTTCTGGTCTCCAGAACTAAGAGACAACACACCTCTGAAGTTTAAGCCCCCCTCCACTCTGCAGCGCTTTGTATGAGCCAGTTAATACAGTGAGGCACACAGTAGCTTCTCAGGAGTGGCAATGGTCTCTTGAAGTTTAATGGGACGCAAATGGTTGTTGGTCCTGTAAGTCTTTATTAAACCAAACCCAGACATTTTATATGCTCTCTCATATATGTGATGCATTTTATATATAAACAGAAATCAAAACAAGGGGTAGTCCAACCACTACATCTTACAGTTGAGGTTACAGAGGACCTGCCCAAGGTCACACAGCCAGGGAGTGGCTGAGCTAAGAGAAGCCAGGTCTCCTGCCTCCCAGTTCAGCGAAGGCCACTGTCATAGCCATGGCCCAGAGTTACCAAGAACAGGCTGAATACAGAGTATGGGGAACCTGGAACTCACAGTCCTCTGGGAATGAGCAGGGACCCTTCATTCTTTCATGCCGTGGACCTATCCTGGGCAGTCTGGTGAAGCTAATGGTCCCTTCCCCTAAGAATGTTTTGAAATGCATTAAATACATAGGATTATAGAGGAAATTTGTTATATTAAAATGCCATTCTATATATGTACGTATATGTATGACTGAAGCATTATGCTGTATATCAGAAATTGACACATTGTAAACTGACTATAATTCTATAAAAAAAGTAAAAACACACACACAGAGAAAAAAATGTACCTGACATTGGCTAGCAAAAAAGAAATTAAAAGATAAAATTGCAAAGTTAACTGTTTCCTTCAGTAACAGTGATTTTTAAGAGAATATGTTTATTATATTTCACAGTAGAAATGCTTATGGATAATATAGATAATTAAAATTTTATGGATTGAATAATGATTTTTTAACAAATTTACTTCACAGTTTCAAAAAGAAATGCCCTAGCTATGGGGACTCTGGTGAGTCCAAGAGAATTAACTGATTAGTGCCTGCACACAGTAAGTACTCAATAAAAATCAGCAATGGTTATTATGGTTAATATCTGTAATTGCGTCCATGTCCTTGAGGGCTGGGTTAGTGATGCTGAGAAGGGAGACCCAGGGGCCCACAGCCCAGAGTCTGGGGACCACCGCAGGACCTGGGCTCAGCTGAGGGATGAGGGATGCTGCCAGGTCCTCTAAGCACCCCCGCATGGCTGGCTAATAGTACTGACAGCATCCATTCTCCTCTGAGCCCCAGTGAGACACATCTCACCACAGGGAGGCTCATTAAATGACTCGCTCCATGCCATATGAGCATTAAGCGGAGGCTCTGGGATTCAAATCCAGGCTTTTGCAATTTTGCAATTTCTTTTTCTTTTATCCATATGTCCTCTGGAGATTAGAGGCTCCCCAGCAGAAGTGAGAATGTGTAAGACTCATTCTGTAGGGGGTACCCAGTGAGTGTTTGTCGATAATAACAATTATCCCTTACTCTGGTATTCAACAGTATGATGAACACACAGTGTCACCATTCATCATCTTAGCTCATTTTTACAACAACCCCGAGACATCCACAAAGCAGGTATTTATAACCCTCCCTTTGCAAATGGGGAAAGATTCAGAGAGAGTGATTTTACATGGACACAGGCTAATTCCCTGGAGTACATCAATCCAGATCCATTCTCCCAGCTTCTCCACCCTGTTTTCTGCCCCAGCAGGAGGTCACAGGAAGGGAGGGGTGTGAGGCTGGGTATTTCTCACCGCAGCTCGGCTGTGGGCCACCCGGGCTGTGTGCTTCCACTGAAGGTTGCCGCTCCTGCCAGGAAACCGCCCACATGGCCTCTGTCTCCAGTTGTGGGAACCAACCCTCCCCTCATTTTGGTCATAGTCCTGTTATAAGCTCTCCTCCAACCCCTCAATCTGAGTGCACCATCTGTTTCCTGCTGGACCCCAATGCATGTGGCAGGGAGTGACCAGGCTGGGGACTAGGGTCTCCTGATGAACAAACGGGGCCTCTCTGAACCTGCCAACAAGCACCTATTGAACAGTCCCTTGGGGGGTGGGGGGAAGGGACAGGGAGAAAAGGAATATGGAAGAGGACTGGAAGGAGCTGGGGGCAGAGACAACAGGCAAAGCTCTCGGTCTCAGATTTCTCTTCAGATTAACTGGAGTTAACCTTTGGAAAATGGTTAACTCCACAATCTGAGAAGCTGGGCCTGGGGGAGGCTTGTGGTGGGAAAAGAGGTGTGAAGACTTGGAATCTGGGCTTCAGGCCAAGCAGAGCCACTAGTGCTACCTACAGAATGTCCTAGAAACTGATCTCTGGTCACAAGTTGAAACAGGACCGGGCAGCCCCTTTGAACAATGGTCACTTCCGCACTGCTGCTCCTGAGGTGGGCGGCGGGGTGAGGACAGGCCCACCTGTGATGGCCTTGAGACAGGGAAGCTGTGGGCACCTGATCTTCACCCTGTTCCAAAGAGCCAGCCAAGACTCTAGAGAAGGGGGGATGGCACCTGTTTCCAGACCCTTTTCCCAATTCATCCCCCTCAGCACAAGCATCCAGGGCTGGTGCTGGGACATGGGGCCATTTGAGGTTTCCTTTGCACTCTGGGCTGCACGACCAGACCCTGGGCAACGGAGGCTCACCTTCGGCGGGTGGGACAGTGGCACATGGACTGTTTTCCTTCTACTTTCAGGTATTTTTCTAATCCTCAATAACTGTATGTATCCCTTTTATAAAAGGGGAAAAAATTCTATCCTGGAGAATCATGAAGATGCTCAAAGAGAAGGAAGACATCACATGGTGGCACAATTATTTGTGAATTAATAAGATTGAAAAGGACCTGGGTTAGGATTTACAGGCATGGACCTCAGATAGGCCTGGAGCCTGGGCCTGTTAGGGACACTCACTTTATACTCAGCAAACACTTAGGGATGTGCTGGAGGCTCTTTCACTTGGTGACAGGCTGACATGGGGCCAGTATCTCCATGACATTCAGGGGTGGTGAGCAGGATGATATAAATCCCAGTGTGAGCTCCTCATGCCTGGCCGAATCCTCTCTCCATAAGATCTCGGGGGAACTGGGAAATCACACCTCCCCCTGGGAGCATGCCGTGCAATCACCTGCCTTGAGAAACCATCCCTGTAGATTTCCATGTCCTTGGCCTTAAAGAAACTTTACAACTTTAACTGTGGCAGTTAAACAGCCTGATGTCCTGTTTAAGACCAAGAACACAGGGGCCAGATTGCTTGGGTTTTATCTCCATCTCGTACTTACTAGTTATGCATCCTTGAGCAAGTTACTTACCTAACTTCTGTGTTCCCATCTGCAAAGTGGAGGTAAGTGTCTTCTTCATAGGATTGTTGAGAAGAATTAGGGGATTAATATACATAAAGTGCTTGGAGTGTGGGAGGGTATAGCTCAGTGGTAGAGTGCACGCTTAGCATGCATGAGGTCCTAGGTTCAGTCCCCAGTACCTCCATTAAAGGAAAAATAAATAAATATAATTACCTCCTCCTGGGAAAAACAAACAAACAGCGCTTGGAACAGTGTGGGACACACAGCAAGTGCTAGGTAAGTGATAGCTATTATTATTGGCATTTTTCCACTAATCACTTCATGATTTTTTGTGTCAACTATACATAGACAATCTCAGTATTTCTGTGACTACTGCACAGAAACTTCTCATCAGCTTGGCCTCTAGGGGCAACAGGGTGGCACAGAGAAGAGAAGAAAGTAATGAAATGAGCAAGGAACACTTTGATGAGTCCCTTGCTAAGTGTTACACACATACCATTTAATCCAGCAGTAGGGACACCAGATAAAATGCAAGACAGCCCGTATAATTGGCACTTGGGCCGAACTTCGGAGAAACAAGTTTTTAGTGTAAGTATGTCCCAAATATTCCCAGGATATACTTACACTAAAACAAGTATTCATTATTGAACTGAACTTCAAATTTGACTGGGCATCCTGTATTTTTATTTGCTAAAAAACTTGGCAACCCTCTTGGTGGGGGTTGGTAAGGTTGTTCCCATTTAGCAGGTGAGGAAAATGAAGCTCAAAAGGGTGAAGTAAACAGCCGGAGGTAACAGTCCCAGCAAGTATTCAAAGGCTCTGCTCCCTGTTGGAAAGCCTCCAGCGCTCTGCTCTCAGAAGAGGGGACAGGCCTAGAGCCAGAGAAACGGCCCTCAACTACTTGCCTGCAATCAGAACATGACCCTCTGGGGCTGGGAGCCTGAATGCAGGAAGAGACCATTTTTTCCCCCAGAGAGAGGGAGATACTGCTCCCCAAAACCAGCGCACCAGAGAACCTTCCTACAGGAGAAGGAGGTCCCTGTGGGGGATGCAGGCAGCCAGGGCGGCACCCACAGTCCTTCCGGGAGCTGCCCCTGCCTGAGGCTGAAATCTGGAGGCAAAAAAGCACAGGAGAAAACTCAGGAAGCACCAAAGGAAACTTCTCCGGAAGCCCCAAAATATTTCCACAGCCAGGAGAGAAGTTTAAAGTGAAAGCAGCCTGAGAGTACTGATGAGGGGGGAGAGGGTCAAGCTGGCCTCTCAGAGCCCAGGGCATGACCCCAGCGCCCCAGCAGCTGCAGCCTATGTCACCAGGACCCCTCCCCAGAGCTCACTCAGACAGCCCAGGCCTCCCCAGACTCCACAGAACCCCCACACCTTCCCTGGGAGGAGCCCCCACCTCTGCACTCCCAGACTCCAAGGTGGGGTTTCACTTCAGTCATTCTCAGCTCTATTTTTACTCAAAGGTGACAAGAAACAACAAATGTTCAAAGCAGGACGATTAAGTCACTTGATTCCGCACGTCTGCAAGGCCAGGGACCGTGGCTGACCATTGCTGGGAGTGGGGACAGGGAAGCGGTCCAAGAACCTCTAAAGGGCTTCTCTCCAGAGCCAGGAGTCTAAGTCTAGAGCCCACTTCCCAGTCTGTGACTTCCCAGGAAGGTGACATTCAACGTCATCCTTACCTGGCCAAGAAAGGCCAAAGCATATTCCTCCAGACAAGGAACAGCACGTAAAAAGCTCCAGACAAAGGAACAGCATGTGCAAAAAGCACCAAACTCTGGCAGTTGGTGTGTCTGGGGGGGCTGTGAAGATCTCAGGGCAGCTTCAGGATGGGAAGTGTGGTAACGAGCAACAGGAGGCGAGACTGGAGATGGCTGGAGACAGTGTGTGAAAAGGCTCCCGTGCTAAGAATTTTATTCTCCAGGAAGGGGGCAGGTGGGAAAGTGCTAGACTAGTGAGTGAATCAATCCTCCAGGAGGGCTTGGCGGAATCCAGGTCCTTCCTAACCAGAATAGGCATCACTTGGGGGCTTGATAGAAATGCCAAATTGGAGGCCCTGCCCCAGACCTGCTGGATCAGAATGCATTCTCACAAGTTGCCCCAGCTGATTAGTATGTCTAGCTGAGGCCCTGAGTTACGGCTGGGGCAGAGAGGCAGGTCACTGGTTTGGCATCTCCAGTGCCCTTTCCTGACTCTCCCTCTGCTCTCCTGATGTTCAGCGCTGCTGACTCCTCGCATCATCCTTGCTCCAGGATTCTCTTAAGTGGCCATTGTGCTAGAACAACACAGCCCCCTAGAACGTTTGTCCTTTTTCTTCTTACCCCGTCTCCAACCACAGAGCATTCTAACCTTCCACGTGCTCAAGGCACAGCTGGATGTTGAGGGAAAGTGAGATGCACGCAGTGGTGAAAAGCCAGCCCCCAGACTGGACTGGGCGGGCGTGTGGAGGAGCTTGGCCAACATACAGATGCCAGGGCCAACCCCAGGTTCTCACGCTGAGGGCCCTGGTGCTTGGGCACCCCGGGGGAGCAGCACAGGCCGGGGGCATCACACAGACCTGGTTTAGAGCCCGGCTCAGCTTTTCATAGGCTGTGTGACCTTAGAAAAACTGTTTACCCTTTCTAGAATCTTGCGGGGGAAAGTCTCCTCATCCATAAAAGTGGATAAAAATAGTTGAGAATTCTGCAGGGGGGTTGAAGATTAAATGGGACATTTGTTTGTCAAGTGCTTAAGGACAGTGTCTGGCACCCTATAAATGGCAGCCTTTGTTATTCTCTGTGCCTCTAAGGAGTTGAGAGTCTGGCAGAGAAGAAGTGACAACAGGCACACACCCTACACAGGTAAGCACTATAAAACAATAGGTAAGAAAGCTTAGTGATGTGGCCCAAGCAAGCAGTGTTCGGGTTCTGAGCTGGGGTGCTCACTGAGGCGAGTGCTATAATCAGGCACGAGGGCTTCCTGGAAGTGGTGGTAATTTGAGCTGAGGCTTGAGCATGAAGTTGGCTGCAGGATGGTGAGGGGTCTCCCTGGCCAGAGCAGGGGGGCCAGGCTGGGATGCTGTCAAATCTGAATGGATAGTGCGAGATGTCCCCAGCACAGGGAAAACTCGAAGGCACTTTGGATTGGATGTGGAAAGAAAATGTCTCACGAAGGTTTCCAGGCAAAGGAGATGTAGATGGAAGTAGGTTTAGTGTAGTCACAGCCAACTGGATATGGAGTGGTGTCTCAGGTAGAGGGAGGGGCTCAAGGATGCTCAGGTTTCCACTGCAAGAGCCTGGCCATGGTGGCACCTGACCAGCCACCACAGGTCCCCAGGCAAGAAACAGCTCTTCTGACATCAAATTTGCATCCCATCCTTCCTTGCCAGGGAGCAGGAGGCAGAACAAGTTCCTGCTTTTGGTCTCTAAAGGTTCTACACCCAAGTATGGCACATGGTGCCCACTGACCCATCCAGGTCAGGAGCCGCCAGAGAGTCTGTAGAATGTCTGCAGACCAAATTCAAGGGGAAATGGCCTTTCCACATGGCTGGTTGGCACACCAGCTGGTCTCTCATTAACCCTCTCAACGATGCACCAGAAAATTAACAACCAAGGCTTTCTGCTCCATTAACACTGAAGTTGGCTCTTGGCTTGAGCAGGAGGGTTGGGGGATGAGGAGGGCGCAGGTTTTGTCTAGACAGAGGCACTCATAAAGGCCAGGTGCCTGGGCTTCTGCCACTCAGGAAGGGGATGGGCAGTGGAGACCTGGTGTGTCCCCCATGGCGGGTGCCCTCCCATGGTGGAAGTCCAAAGCAGGGGCCAAACACAATAGCCACTCCCTCATCTCATCCTTAAAATGAGGGTAAACAACTTTTTACAGGTGTACTGTGAGAATTAAAAGAGATCCTGAATGTGAGAACACAAGCTCAGGTCTGGTACCCATTAGGTGTCCCATCAATTGCTTTGTTATTTTTATTTTTTTATTGAGTAACAGGCTTAAAAGAGAGAGATATGTCATGGGTTGTCTTGCATATAGCCAGAACCCAGAGTTACAGAAGGGTCTGACTTGGTTTGGGGTCTGCAGTCGGTCTTTTGGGAGAGGGAATAAAGGACCCTGGGGCTCTGCTACCCAGATCATGGTCCCTACATGAGCAGCAGCAGCAGCACTGGCATCACCTGGGACCTTGCTAGGATCCAGAGCCTCAGGCCTCATCCCAAACCTACTGAATGAGAATCTGCATCTTAACAAGATCCCCGGATCATTAAAATGTACAACAGACTTTGAGACTCGGCTCTAGTGTGTTTGGTCCTAAAGAAAACCATCTTCTCCCCTCTCCTCTCCCACCTCACGGAATACGGGGCCCAGGACTCCAGGCAGACAGCGGTAGAGGATGCTGATGCCAATGCCAATGCTGAAGGGGCCTTTGATTAGCACTGCTTGCTTGCCACAATGCATCAAAGCACATGTTGAGAAAATTATTCCCTTCTTGATTCCTTTCAATTTTTCCTGCTACTGTTTGCTACTAGTATGTCTTTAACGTCCTCTATTCTCTGTTTCCTTCCCTTTAAACAAAGACACAGGAGGCTCAGACCTACATCCCTCTAAGCGCAACAGTGTATGTAACTAGAATTAGTAACACTTGAATTTTTAGAGCATTTATTTGTAAGGTAACTTTTTATTTATTGCAAGTGGTACAGATTTTCCATTAGTTGCCTTTCTAAGTAAGTTATATTTAAAACAATGAATCAAACTGAAGAAAAATAGTAAGTTCATAATAACAGAATTGTGTGAAATCTGGCATAAAAATCACAAGTGGTATATAAATTATGGCAGTTTGGTAAATTATTATTCCTTACAGTTCATAAGAGCCCTTTGAGATCATCTCGTCCACTTTTTTTCATATTGCAGGTCATCAAGTCAGTGTAGTAGGTCACGACCAGCACTTCTTGGGTTTGTTTTTAATGGAGTAGAATGGATTAGGCTAAAGGGCATAGAATTATGGGTGTATTGCAAATGTAGACAATGAAGGTAAGTCCTACCCCATAAACTTTTGTTTCAGTTTCTGTGTGTCCTGGCTCACAATGCAAAATGTCTGTACTATGTATGGGCTGCTGTTCAAAGAGTTAGCAAGTCACTCATCTAGTCCAATCTCCCTTTGGTAGGTGCTCCTGACCTCTGCTAACTTAATTCCAAAGGGGAGGAGTTGTCGCCTTTGGCCAGGTCACCCATGAGCAAAATGTCCCTTAATGCTACACCCTGGAGATCCCCACCACAGCTCTCCAGCTCCTCTCTCAGGACAGAACTGACAACAGTAGCTCCTGCCGCAAGTAATTAAATGGATGCTCCCCAGCCCTGCGGAAGCCAGAAGGACTCGGGCAGCTCACACTGAGGCACTGTTTTGACCTGCACAGAAATTACTGTGGAGACACATGAGAAGGAAAACATGTCATTTGTGGAGGGACAGGGTCCCCAACACCAGAACCTGCTCTCCTGGCCCTCTCAACCCTCTCAGGCTCGGGCAGCCCGATTTCACTGGTCTCCCCTTAAAGATGTCTTTTCCCTTGAAAAACAGAGATGGAGAGGGGGAAGGAGGCTGGGGGAAGGGCAGGAAGAGCAGGAGGAAGCTCTGGGTGGGGAAGAGGATTGAGCTCACCACAGGGTGGCACTTGAAGGATGGACCTTGTCAAGGATGAGCCTCTGGTCTGGCTGCATCCAGGGACCACTGGGAGGGTAGGAGTGGGCAGGGCGGCAGGAGGAAGCCGGGGCAGCAGGTTCACGATGGTGGGAGGTGTCAGGAGCACCTACCACCCCAGGGGCAGCTGAAATTCCACATTTGCCTCCGCTACAGACAGATGAGTGGGTAAGGGGGAGGGTCCATGGGTCCCTACACCCTACCAAGCAAGGGTCCCCTAAAAATGCCTGCAGACTCAGTGAAATTTTGAGCAGCAAAGGAAGAGAATGGAATTGTGGCGCCCTCTCCCCTCCCCCACATCCCCACCTTCACCTTCCTGCTTTGGTTCTCAGTTCAGGGCAGGCTTTCTCTCCCTTCATCATATGTAAAAACTCTCCACACACAAACCCTTGGTGCAACAAGCCCTCAGATCTTGTCCTAGCCTTTCTGGCTCCAGCCAAAGAGAGGTCTGCTAAGGAGGAAGGCCCCAGGCACAGGCTGCCCCCAGAGGCCTGAACTCTCGGGCAGAGGACTCCGAGTCTGCACCGGAGCCACCCATCATTAACATGCAGTGTGTGAGTGAGTTCAAATGCAGAAGCTGGATCTGTGGCCCAACTGGCAAAGGACCTTGGTGCGCAGTGGCCTGATTTATGGCCGAGAGCTCTCTTTATTTTCCTTTGGAAACTGTGGAGGTGCATTTAAAAAGGCCTGAGATCAGAGCCAGCACGCATGGGCTCAGCCAAGTCCTCTCTTCCTCCAGTCCCCACTTACTTGTCCCTTGCCCTGCTCTGGAAACTGGGCATTAGCAGTCCCCCATTCCTACCCCCAAAGTCTATTTTCTCTCCTTCCTCTTTATTTATTTTTGGGGCTAACAAACAGCGCCTCTTGCCAATAATCCAGGGACAAGGTAACTCAGGATATGGGGTCCAAGTCCCCTTGGGATCACCCTTAGGAAAAGGCAGCCCAGCAGGTGGGCACTTACAGGGCACCCAGAGGCTGAGAGCTGCCAGAATACCATGGGCGGAGCCAAGTCAGTCTCCACAGTTGTCACTCTGGTGAGAGAGATGAACAAACAGATCAATCAACTTTCATGAAATACCAGCTGCCCAGGGACTTTACTGGCACTGCCGAGGAAGGCAGGGGAGAGTGGGAGAAAGCGTGGTTTAGAGTCAGGCCAGCCCTGTACTCAATTCCTATCTTGCACTTCAGCTATAGGACCTCGAATGAATTCCTTAACTTCCCCGAGTCCCAGTTTCCTCCCTATAAAATGGAGATAATTCCTCTTTACCTCACAAGGTAGGGGCTATTGAGGGTGGGTGATAACACTTGGGAGGTGCCCAGGACAGTGTTGACACATAGTAGGTCCTCATCAGTGTTGGCTAAGTTCATTATTGCTATTGGAAGCTGAATGGGCTAAAAATAGAGTTGAAGCCATCTGAGATCTGACCCAGCTCAAACTGGGAGATCTTTGTCAATAACTTAACCTCTCAGGGCTTCCGTTTCCTTATCCATAAAACAGGGGGATGCTAAAAGGAACCTTGTTGAGTGGTAGGTATAATGTAGGTACCTAGCACAGCAATGGGTACATAGTAGAAACAGTTAAACGTTATGGTTTTTTTCCATTCTTCCTAGATCAAATGGAAAAATCCGATTTCTATGAACTCGGTAGGACAAACGAGATTTCTTTTCTTTGGGCTCGGTAGTTTTGAGAAACCCAAGGATGAGGTTTCTATGAACTTTGCAGAACTCAGACACATTTCCCTGAGAGGTTCCCCACTGCGCAACTCCAGAGGTGCCATCACCTAGAACACACAAACCTCTCAGAAAGGGATCTTTATCATAAAACCAAAAAAATTTTTTGAAAAAAATTTTCAAGGGAGGAATTTATTCAAAAAGGTGGACTGTTGGCTATTTAGGACCAAGGTAACTTGCAATGGAACAGGGTGACCACAGGGTGAGGAAATCAATTGCTGCTGTGGAGAGTAGCTACCCCCCAGCTAGGGAAATAACTAGGCTTAATTATACAACATCTTTGGTCTCCATCATCGCGATCCATTAAACCCTTGCTGCTGGCCAGGAGGCAATGCCCAGGAGGAAGGGGTTAGCCCAGTGCGCTAATAGGATCAGCCTTTCAATCCCATGAAGGTAATTATGGCCACATCCTTCCCCAACAGCCCTGAGCAAACAGATCTCGAGTCAATGTGGGGCTTTTCTAGGCAGCACCAGCTGCACTGACACCCCAGGAAGGCCAATGGCTATGCTGCCCAGAGTGACAGGGACTCTGAGCTCCATTGGTCCACCTGAGTCCTCCCAGCCACCAAATCCCTTCTAGAGACACTGCTCACCTTGGACCAGACGCCTGCGCGTGTCTTCTATGTCTAACTGTGGCCTAGAGGAACATAAAGGCATCTGAGGTGAGGGTGGAGGAAAGAAGGGAATGGTACCTGACCAATTAGGTCACCACAGAGCCCACCCCAACTGGCCCCATCTCCTGAAGACCACAATGACCCTGTCAGTTTCTACATGGCCAGTAAACCCACATTCATCTCTCGTCCTGGAGTGCGGTAGAGAAGGAAGGGCAGGAAGAGAAGACACAAATAAAAGCACAGGGGCAGAAAATCGAGTGGAGGCCCAAATGAGATCTGAGGCTGGGGAAGGAGAACTGGATGGCCCATCTGCAGTTGGTCAGGGAACCAGCTGGCCCCACCTCTTTGCCAAAGACTTGGGCAGGGGGTAGGATTGGGCAGCTATCCCCAACCCCTCTATGAGGGTGCATGTTAGAATCTGCCTGTTTCCCAGATTTCTTTCTTCTTCCCCATTTACAAAGTCTAGATCAGGGTCTCCCCAAGCTTCAGGACAAGCAGCACATTCTCACAGCCAATCAGGGGCATCCATGGCTCCAACAGACCATATCTTGTCCAAAGAAATGCAAGCAAAGGCAGACCAGGGCCACCGGTCAAAAAAATCAGCCTCTCCAATCCAGCCTTGGAGACAGGTAAGCCACAGGCCTCTCCCCGTGGCACTCAGTGGAAAGTGCCAAGACCCTGTAGGTAGAATGTGGTGGGTGCGCCAGGCCCCATGGATCACCTCAGCCAGGGGCTTGGCAGGGGCTGACGATGTGGAGATGATGTGCATTTGTCCTGAAACTGCTGAGCCCCTGGTTTGCCCCAAAGGGCTCAAGCTGGGCCAGACAGCTGCAGTACCAGCACTGGCGGTGAAGGCTTCCACACAATCACAAGCCCTAACAATGCGTGGGACTCCCTTGGGGGGTCTCCGACTCCACTCCAAGCTACTACAATTACCAATTCCACACAGTCGGAAACTTGTGAATGAGCCAGCTAATGCGTTTCAGGATTTCTGGTAGAGTAAGGAGTTAAAGGAGCCTAGAACCCAGGAGTTTTTTCCCCCTCTCACACTCACTCATGCAACCAAAAATACAGAGGGCTTATTATGCGTGAGGCCCTGGGCTAGGCACCACCTAAGAACCTGGTCCAACACTCTGTCCCTGCCAGTCCCCTTGCACCCTTCCCAGCCCCTTCCAAACTTCTCTGCAAGCCTCTTCTGAACCCCCTGTTCAGTGATGAAGGTCATGATGAGCTAGACTGCGAGCAGTTAGGTAGCACTCCTCCTCATCAAAGTGCTTTATAAACATTAACCAATTAATCCCCACGGCACCCACATGAGACATCACAGCCTCACTTTGCAGAGGAGTGCGCACAAGGAAGGTGCCAGAATCGCCCCCGGGCCCAGAGAACAGCCCAAGTCCCCATCTTACCCGCAAGAATGAGGCAGAATGGATTTTTCTCCCTACCCACCCCATCTCCTACCTGCCTAGCTAATTCTTCACAAATGTTCCCATCATGCCTTTCTTTTTCCAAAGAACAGCAGCAGCAATCACAACAATAACAAAAAATTAGGTTTCTCTGAGTAGGACACTTAATTCTTCTGCCAGCCCCACCTCTGGGATTCCAGCAGCCTTGTCAATCATAGGCTGGTGTTGGCAAGCAGGAATAAATGATGGGGGCTTATTCACAGGACAGGAAGGCATTCATCTGCAGGTGTTACAGGCACACTGGGGCAGTCTGATACGGCCTGGGTAAGAGAATTGCCTTGATCAAACCCACAGTGACTGTGAGGCCAGGGGCTTGGACTTTGGTGTGGCTAATATAAGAATAAGATAGGAAACCGAGGCAGGTTCGTGATCATCTGGGAAGGGTTTGTATCCCCACAGCCTCAAATTCTCCCCTGGCTCCTGGGTAGGGCACTGGGTCTATAAGGGGCATGAAAATAGCACCAGAGGTGGAAATGGCCCTTGGAAATGATGCTTGGGGTAACGGAAGTAAGCTCTAAAATGCAGGTTCTAATAACAACAGATGATCCTTTTCTGCCTTCTGTGAGGTCCAAATAACTACAAGCTTTCGCTTGACTCCATAGAGTCGGCCTGTTTGAGGCCAGAGCCAAATTGCTTGGGACAGAAAGAGGCTGGAATGGCAAAGGAAGAGACCTTAAAGGTAGCCCTCAGTTCTCTTCTAAATAAATCCTGAACATATAGTGAAAGCTTTTCATCTCCACTGAGAGGGACAGAGAAACTTTCAGAGCACCCCTGATTTTTGTTATTCCATAGAACTTGACTTGATCCAACCTGACCCCTGAACCAAGAGAAAGTGGTACGTGTTTAGTGGAAAGAGTGATGAGATAAAGTCCAGAGAGGAGATAAGATAGAGAACACATGCAGAGAGAACTATAGGAGCTAAAGGGAAAGAATCCAGGCAAGGCTCTGAGGGGCAACGCTGACATTATCACATTAATGTAGGAAAATGAGCGGTCCAGAGACAGGAAGTGGGACGGCTGGAACCGTCAACCACCACGCTAGCTTCTCAGGGGCAAAGACCCTGTTTCAATGAGTCCTATATCACACGGGCAGCGGGGGGCCAACCCATCTCCTTGAGTCAGACTAATCGCCAACACTGCAGCCCTCCAGTGAGAATCACCAGCCTCAGTGGAATTAGATAGAACCTCAACCACCCTGCCCTGGCTCCAGGACCAGCCCCTAGTCCCACAAGAGACACATAATCAAGCTGGGCTCAGAGTCATTGAGGCCACTTACCCTGCTGGGCCATTTTGGGGAGAACTCTGTGACAGAGGACCAGAGAGACAGATATCCTCCATTCCATGACATTCCAAGGCCTTAACTAAGCACAGGCATATCTAGGTGACACTCAGAGTCTTCCTCCTAGGGTATGATCTGAATTCCAAATTCGTCATTTACCACTTAGGTGACTTGGGTAATAATTTGAGCCTATCCAGCCTCTCTTTCTGTAAGAGGGAGAGAAGACTGCCTATCTTGCAGAGTTGTGAGGTTGGAAGAGACTGGATGGAGAATGCCTAGTACAGTGCCAGGCATATAGTGGGTCCTCAAGAGATGCTATTATTGCTGCTCCCAGGAGCAGTGTTAAGGAGAAGCCTCTCTCACTGGCTCATTCATATTCCTAAGAAGTACTGGCTACCTTATGCCCTGAGTGCATCCCCTTTACAATTCCTGATGGATCTGGCTTTTGTGGGGCCTTGCCTCCCTGTGACTGTGAGCCTTATAAGTAAATAGCTTCATGAGAGGCAGAGGAACTTTCCTCAGGGAGCCACAAAACCATGCTGCAGGCAAATGACAGCTCGGGTATTTGTTTTAATTTAGGCTCTTGTCAAGAGCAAACTTCATGGCTAACAGCCCAAACATGACTGCACGGCACCTCCCCAGGAAGCCTCATTCTACAGCTCTCAAATAAGCTGTTTTGAAGAAGGAGGCAAGGACTCCTCATGTTGCTGCCAAATCAGTGTCCCCCATCCCCTCCATCTAGGCTGCCCCCAGCACCCAGAGGGCAGGGCAGCAGTAGCAAGGTAGACAGCTCGGGTGCCAGCCTGCCTGAGTCAGGGCTGATTAAAAGGCACCCTCAAAGAAGCCCTCAGTCTAATTTTCCCACCTTCATCTGGTCAGAAATTTTCAAAGCAGCCTCAGGCAACTTTGCTTCTCTGCTCAGGTTAGGGGTGGTGGGTGGTAGAAAAACTTGGAAATGATCAGATGATCAGGTAGGGGAATCAGCCAGAGACAGGTTTCCATAGGATTCTATGTTTTGGGAGATAGGCAAAGCAGTACTGGGTTTTGCAAAGAGCCAAGAAATATTCAGGAATGTAAGCTGCCTTTGAATATGAGGCATTAGCGTGACTGTTATTTGCAAGAGCAGCACAGCGAAGAAGAGGTCACTAATCCTTCCTTCGGGTCAGGAGCTGATCTGCAGCCGGGCTCTGAACAGATGTGTGCCCCCATTCACACAGACACACAGACACACACGCACATGCACGCGCACACGCACACGCACACGCACACCACACAGCAGCCGTGGGCCCTGACCTTCACCCAACGATGCTAGCCTCTGCAGGGAAAGGAGCAGATGGAGTGGCTGGGCTTGGCGCAGGACTGACACCCAGGGGATCCAGCTTTGCCCCTTTGATGTTGAGAAACCAAAGTAGAATGAACCATCACAAGGAGAGATCCTGGGGGAGGAAAGGAAGGAAGAAAGAATGAGAGGGGAAGGAGGGAGAAGAGGGAGGAGAAGGTATGGGAATGATGAGGACCCAAAAGGATACAGAGGTCAGAAGCTGGGTACTAAGTACTGAGGAGCCTCCAGGGCAAGACCTTGGGGTTCAAGGCATCACCTTGTCCTCTCCCCCCACCATCTGACTGTTACCAAGGAATTCAAGCCAGGCTGACCCTTAAAAATGTCCTTGTCCCATCGCATCCAATGTCCAGAACCTGAACCTATCTCCACCTGCCTCTCCCAACCCTTGCCCCCTGCCTAAGGACCCTGGGCTAGAAGATACAGCAAGAGAGAGTGAGAGGGTCCCACTGAAGTGATCAGGGAGGGCAGGATCCACTTACTGTCTTCTTCAGGGGCCAGCAGGACCCTCTCCCTACATCACTGAAAGAGTTGGCGAAGGTGTCTCCAGGGAGGAGTGGGAGAAATGCAGGGCTTTAGCCACCTAAGCAAGGCAGGCTGAGGGGTGGGAGGTGGGGTGGCAGGTGGGGGCACTCAAGGCTGATCGCAAGCCCCCACAAGATACAAGTGATCAGTTACACATCCCCAGCGGCAGTGCAAGAGCAATCACATGATCGAGGCAGATTTGGGAGCGAGGAGGTGGAGACGCCGAGGTTTTTCTTTTTTTTCTTTTTTTCTTTTTTGGGGGAGAGGGAGGGTGAGGGCGATGAAGAGGCTGGCAGGAAGGATTGCTGAGCTGGGGGTTTTCAGGTCCTTCAACCAAATGGCCCCTACAGAGGTCTACACCTACAGTCACCCTTACCACCCTTACCACCCCTACCCCGAAACACACTGGCCTCAGGGTGTCCCTGAGGTGGCAAACTCGGGCTCCAAGGACTTTACGAAAATGTCCTTTCTTTTTCAAGGTGGACAGAAGGAGCAGCAGCCGCGGAGCTGAGGCAGCACCCTACCAAGGCTCCCCTCTCTTCCCCAGGGTTGGGGAGTGCTCGGTCACACAACAGGTGGGAGAGGGGGTGACAGCTCTCCTGACCCCGTCCGTTCACTAACCCCGCATTCCGCTTGAAGTTCTCTCTGGGGACCTTCCATGGCCGATCGCGGGTCCCCACGCCGCTCCCCCGCCTCCCGGCCCGCCAGGCACCTGGGCAGCCGTGCCGGCAGCCCCCAGCCCGCGCCGGGCTCCCCAGACAAGCCCGGCATCGCGGGCCCCGGGGCCGTCGGGGCGCCGCGCCGGGCGCCGGGGCCCGTTCCCGCCCGGCCTCCCCGGCCCGAGAGCACACGTACTGCTGTACAGGGTGTCGATCCAGGAGAGGCGCGGCAGGCCCCGGTGGCTGAGCGGCTCCATGCCCGCGGCTCCGCGCGGCGGCGGCGGCGGCGGTGGCTCCGTCAGATCGGAAACCCGACCCTCATCGCACAACAAAGGAGGGAGGGCGCGGGCGGCGGGCGGCGGGCGGCCGGGAGGGGCGGCCAGCCCCGGAGGCCGAAGTTGCCGAGCGCCGGGTGGAGGCGGGGGGAGACAGGGAAACAGGTAGCAAGGAGGAGCGAGCCGGAGCTGCCGGGGGAGGAGGGGAGGGCGGGCGAGGGCCGGCAAGCGTCCCCGGGAGCCCTTCCGGCCCCTGCGGCCGCCGCGAGCCCCGCTGCCGATCCCCGAGCGGCGGCCGCGCAGCTCGCCCGCCAACTAGCAACTTCCCCGGGGCTGCGCGGCGCCCAGGGGCGGGGGGCGGGGGCCGCGACCAATCGGCGCGAAGCTCCCGCGCCCCCTCCCCCGCCGCAGCACGCCTCCGGAGCCGGGTGCGGAGTGTGGGGAGCAGCCCGAGTCCCCACGACGCCCAGGAGAGAGGGGCTCCTGCCCGTGACGGAGGAGTGGTCGATGGGGGTCTCCCGCCTGCGGCGCAGGCTCCTTTTCCTCCTGTCTGGGTCCGGCCGAATTCTGGTAACCCGCAGACTAGGTGCCGCGGGGAGACCTATGGGCCCGCAGGGGTGACATCACCTGCCACCCCAGGATCTCTAAGCGCGGTTTCAGGGGCCGGTGCGGCTGCCAGGCCCCTCCCCTCGGCAAGGCTGGGGAGCGGCGCTGATGGGGTTAAGGTCCTGCCCGCCCGCGGGAAGCCTTGGCTGCCCTAGGACTCCTTCCTTCCAAACCTTAACAGTGAGTGCCTCATCTACTTACACACCCTTGACCTAAAAGCCGGGCGTTTCCTGTCCTACACACCAGAGGGCGGCGGCTGGGGAAAGGCTGGATGCCGGGGGACAAACGGGTCTCGGCTGGGGTCCCTCCAGGAGCCTTCTCTGGGGATCCCAGCCGCAGCTCACGTGTGGAGGGATACCATGTATACGTAATCACTTACAAGTTGAGGGAAGTCTGGGGTCAAGAAGCCTCTGAGAACAGAGATTTAGAGACAAAATTCCTTCTAAGACCCTCCCCCACCAAAGCAGTGAAGAGGTTGGGGCGCAGGAGCTTTATGCCTGTCCCCTGGGTGCTGGTTCTAAGGGGCCCAAAGCAACTTTGCTGCAGATTTGGTCCTTTTGGCCTCCTTGAGCCAAGGGACTCTGGAGAAGGGACTGGAGGGGAGGGAGGGTCAGGCTAGGGTGGTCCTGGGCCGTGGGACTAAAGCTCCTCTCCTGAGCCCAAAGGAAGGGAGACAAAGGGCCCACAAGGGAACTCTGCACTGGGCCGCTTTTACCTCAGGTAGGGTGAGGTTTCTGATAAAGGAGCAGACCCTTCCCAGCTCCCATTACCCAAGCAGCTCAGGGCAAACACTTCCTAGGACACAGCTCTAGGGAGAGGCCTGCAGGGTGAAGCTCACCCTGACCTTTATAGGGGCAGTGTTTTCAGCATCCTTGGAACATTTGTGGGGGTGGGGGGGTCCTCATCATTCTAAACAACCACAGATCTAGCTCTTAACATTTTTAAAAAAAATATAAGTATAGTTGTCACAATATTATATCTAGTTTCAGATCCAGTTCTTAAGAGGAGAAGCAGACCCTCGCCCATGATGCTGAAAGGAGACTACACCCAGCTCTGGAACTACTGAGGTGGGGGCCTCCAGAGCTGCCCACGGGGAAATGGTGGCCATTGGCTCACAGTAGGTTGGGTGAGCCCCTGAGAGTTGCAGGGGAAGATGTTCTGGGGTGTGAAAAGCCTCCACAGGTGGCTGCAGTGGGTGCATTTCAACCTCAAGGTGACAGTGGCCCCTCCCTGCATCCACTTGGCTCTCTGCCACCCTAGCCCTCCTGCTCTGGCTCTTGTGGATCTCCTTGCTCAGCTGTCACCCTCCCACCATCTCTGACTTGCACAGAAGACTGGGAGGACCCAGCAAGCAGGCACCTGGAGCTTGGCAGAGAGGGGGGCGTGCATCTCCAATGAGATGCTCCCGAAATAGAACCAGGATGGGAGAGGAAGCAAATGGGCTCTTGGAAGAACCAGAGGGAGGACGGTGAGATGGAAGAGCAGAGAGGGGCCCAGGGCTTCTCTTCCTCCCACGTGGAACCCTCGGTAAAGGCACAGAACCCAGAAGAAAGGTGCAGGCAGGAGCCCAGCCCAGGGAAGCAGCAGCACTGCCCCCTCCCCAACAGCCAGCACCACTACCAAGGCGGCTTGGGCCCTCTGCACACTGCGGGGATTGTCCTGATGGCTACATCTGGGCACTGACTGTGAGGAGGCCATGGATGTATGTTTCTGCGTGAGTCACATATATTTGCATACATTTTACATTTTTATCTACAAAGGCTTGAACAAGCTATTTTCAGCATTTTTCAAGCTAAAATGTTACAGTTGCTCTCCTTAGCATTGCCATAGTTTGCTTTTTTCTACCTTCTGTCCAATCCTCTCCCAGACCTCCCAGTCTGGAACACAATATAGGGGAGAAGGGAGAGGGATCTTGGAGGCAAATAAGAAGGAACACTTCTAATAATGAGCAGAGAATGCCCACAGTGGACCTGGCTTGGATCTTAGTGCTTTGTTAACACGATAGCCTTACTATTATCTCAGTTCCTTCCATTTTCCAGATGAGCAAACCAAGGCACTGAGCAGCTAAGTAACCTGTCCAGACAGTAAGTGGAGGGCTAGGGCTTGAACCCTAGTCTACTCATCCTCTTAAGTGCCAGGCATGCTGCCTCCACTGTCAGGGTTGAAGGCAGGGTGGCAAAGGTCCATGGAAATCTTTGCTGGTCCGTAGGTTGGAGACCACCTTCTAGGAAACTCTTCCCAGCCCTCTTCCATCTCCAAACAACTGTCTCACACATACATATCCCAGGAAAGGGCAGTTACTTCAAGATGCCCTGATGCCTAGATGGGATGACTTCCAGTGGACGTACCACCCCATGGCTTGACTCTAACCTTGGCTATGGAGACAAGGGTGTGGAAGCACCAGGGTGATATGAGACCAGAGCAGAAGCCTCCAGATTCCTGACACTGAGAGTGGAGAGGAGGTTGGGGAGTCCCAATACCACATGCTAGGAAGGAAAGGGTTAAAGAGTCATTCTCATCTACATTGTGTCCACGGTGAAGTGCTCTGCCAGCAACCCCCATCTGTCAGATCAGCAGGGGGGCATTCCCATGGACAGGCCGCCCTGATTCAGCTGAGTGCAGACCTGCCTGTGTACCTGAGGCACTGAGCCAGCACCCATCACACCTTGTCCTCCAAGCCTGCACTAACTGTTCACTGTCCTGTCCTCCAGGTGAATGTGTGAATGTTCTCCACCTTCTCCAGCCCTCCTGCTGGCCTGTGCACTCAGGCTGTCCTCGGCTCCCCTCCTCCCGTGGCGACCAGCCTGGTCCTGCCTCACCACCGGATTTAAGGGGGATTTAAGGGTGGGTTGCCAGGAGCACTGGGCTGATGTGGAGGGGACGAGCAGGAAGCAGATAGATCCCTTTCTGAAGATCTGCGGCCTTGCCCTTAATTCCCAGGGCTGTGCTGCTCACTGCCTCTCTGACAACCAGCTCGCTTCTACCAGCTACTTGGCCAGGATGGAAAAAGGATGACCATGCTTAGAACCAAATCTGTGTATTTCCACTTTTCTTCCCTCCTCACTATTAGCAGCCCCGCTCCCCTGTGCACAGCAGGAAGGCCCTGGGAGTCCCAGCTTCCTTGATCACCGATGAATCACTTCTGGTGAAAAAGATCTCCATTCCATTCACCTCTCCCCACTCTGAAGCCAGCAGGGACCACCAGTGTGCACAGGCTGGAGGTACAGGTGTGCTGGGGCGTTGTGGTGGGGGCAGGTAGGATTCCATGTTCAAATTAAAAAAGAAAAACAAAAAAACTGATAGCCAAAAAACCCTTTATACTCTTCCTAGTAGATCAGCTCTTTAAAAGCTGGGACTGCATCTTTTTTCACTGCACTCAGCCCAGTGGATGAATGAGGCTCAGGTAGACCTCCACGGCAGCCATAACCACACTCTGCCCCCAGATCAGCTTTCTGCCAGAAGCCCAATAGATTGGCATTCAATAATACATGTTGAATAAATAAAACTAATGACAGCTAACTCTGATTGAGTGCTCCTTAAGTGCCAGGCACTGCTCTATGTGCTCCACATGGACCATCCCCCTTAATTCTCATAATGAGCCAGCAAGGTAGATACTGCTATTGTCTCCATTACACAGAAGCAGGAGGGCTATGCTACTGGCCACCTAGCAGGTGGTGGGGCCTGGAAATGAGCTGAGATCCTGAATCCCGAGGCCACGCTTGTAAGCTCCGTACTTGGCTGTAGTGAGTGAATAAACGAGTAAACAGAATGAAGCTAGACTCAGGGAGGAAGAAATTGGAGCTACAGGAGGAATGTAATTCCAGAACTCCCCAGAGCCACCAATGATTAAGCAAAAAGAGAACCGGTTCCCAAAGAAAACCACATCTACTACAACAGGGCAGATGACTCTGGAGACAAGCTAGATGCAGTCAGTCCAATGACAATTCCCTGAACTCCAGTCCCCGCCAAAACCCACTGCTTCTACGCCCTGGGCCAGTCTTTAGCCTTTCCAGCCTCAGTTTTTACATCTGTAGGTGGGCACCCAGGTGGATCAGGTAGGTGACCTCTGGGCTTTCTATCTGCCCTGGCAGACTATAAACTTTGCTTCCTAGCAGACCCTGGGATGGCTTGTTTCCAGCTCTTTGCTTCATTTCATTTACTGCTGTAATTGATACCTTGGGACAGTAAAGCAGCATTTAGTGTTCTAAGATTCACCCTCACCCCTCAGGCCTGGAAAGAAGAAAATTCCTCAGCCTCTCCTGGGCACCTCTGAGTGGGAAGGTTTGGCTTAACAGTTCTGTCCTTTGCTCTCTTCCTCCCTGTCTCTTCTCAGCTTCCTCGATTTTCCAGCAGACGGTGAGATCTACAGGCAGCACAGACTTCCTGAAAACCCTCCCCACTATTCATTTCTTTTCCAAAGTTCTGTGTCAGCTTGAGTCATGGGGAAGATGTAAGAGTCAGGGCAAGATAGAAACCAGAGAACTACATTCACCTCCTTGTTGCCTCCCTCGGCACCATGGCCAGGAAAAGCACGGTGATACCCAGGTCCCTGTAGCTGTGACGCTCCCAACACGTCCCTACACATTTTTCAGGGGCTGTGCTGAAGCTCCAGTTCCAAGGTCAGGGCCACAGTGAGTCCAGCATCCCGGGAAGAATACCTGCCTTAGACTATACTCAGCAAGCTGCAGTTTCAGGAGAGTCTTAGACCAAGCCCCAGCTAAAGTGGCCCTCACCTGACATGGTTCAGATCTGTACCACCCAGCAGTGAACATGAGAGGTTTCCTAGGGAGGACTCAGGAGTAGGGTCTGGAGTCCCCTTCCTAATTTACTTACCCCAGCATCCCCATCAGCCTTTAGAAAGAGGCCAGCAGAAGAGACAGAAGGATACTCCAAGTCCCAAAAACCTAGAGACAAAGTTCAATAGCTCCAACCTTATCAGCTCCGAGTGAGGCAGGGGCATGTCCAGCGGGGGGTCAGAGCTCAGGGGCTGGCCCTCTGCCCTCCCACAGTCACCATTCCCCTGAAGCTGTCTGTGCTTCTTGCTCTCTCAGCCAGAGGTCTGCAGATGACTCCCAGCCCCTTGCTGCTCTGCCAGGAGCTCTGACGCCACCCGCCAGGCTGGCCCCATCCCTGTCAGGCCCAGGAGTGGCCACAGGGGCTGAAGACAGGCTGTCAAGGAGACCGGCTCCCAGAGGTGGCGGCTCAGCATTCAAGAAGGCGAGGATAAAGGAGCATCAGAGCCTGGCCAGTGGTGCTTGTTATCAGTGGAGTCTCGCTGCTGTGGGGTTACCATTCAGGTTTGCAGTGTGTGGTCGTGTCTCTTTAAGGACGAGGCCTCTTTAAGACAAGTTCCCTCTGCAGTCTTTCCTGCCGCCAGTGGTCCTGCGGCAGACAACGGGGGCTTCCGAGCGCCATCTGGTGGTCCAACAGAGCAGCACCTCAGCCACCAGTGGCCATCCTGCCACCCTGGACATAGTCTAGCCAAGAGGCCTGGAAATGTCTGCACTAAAATCTCAGCTTTGCCCACTGGATTGTGCACAGGGATGTTGGGTTACCATCATGAGCAATGGGGCTAGGGAAGTCAGGAGGAACTCCATTTAGGATCAGGAGACAGCAGGAGCCCCCAAGAGTGGCCTGGGAAGAATAAACCATCCCATTGGACAAAAGCTTCCCTAAGATATTCTGAGAAGGGCAGAGGATAATTTACCCAGTCTCCCTGCTGGCCGTGTGCAGGACATAAAGCGAAGCTGTGCATATCCTGTCCCCACAGACACTGGAACAGTGGTTCTCAGTTAGGGGAGGGGTAGTTGGCATTGCCCCACAAGGGAGGATTTAAAAATGTGTAGGAACATTTTAAAGCCAGAGATGTTAAACTGTCCTGCGATATGCAGAACTGTCCCAAAGAATGTCTGTCCTCAAATGCCAACACTACTTGGTTAGGAGGAACAGAGGCTGGCTCCTTAGCAAGCTTATACCCTCCTGTTCTTCTTTTCCCCACCATTCTGCCTTTGGTGTCCCCCCTAAATCTCACCTTTATAACCTTAGAGGTGGAGAGGGGGAGTGGTCTGGCCCAGGACCTTCACAAGCTAGTGCCTCTGGCTCAGTCTCACAAACACAGTCTGGTGCCAGTGGCTGAAAAATCAACACACGGATGTTGATGAAGGGAGAGTGGAAAAAGATGAAACGCCATCTGCTGTGGTCAGTGGACACCACACAGTTGTCACATTTGAGCTGGGTCTGCTGGCTTGAGAAGTCGCAGGCTCACAAGGCTGACATCATAGCTAGAATGATCAGTTGGAGGAAAAAGTTTCCCAGCATCACACACATCACACACAGAGAATACTTCCTACTGCTGTTGGAATAAAGACCCACATCCTTCTGGGGGGGCCCAAGGCCCTGTGGCCTTGCCCCTCACTCCCTTTCAGCTTCATCTGGTACATTCCTCTCCTTGCTTTCTCTTGCTTTTTCAGAACTTTTGTACAGGATGGTACCTCTGGCTAAAATGCTCTACCCAACTCTGCCCAGATATCTCCTACCCTTCCCTCTAGTCTTAACTTAGATATCACTTCTGCTAGGGAGCTTTCCCTAACCACCGAGAGGGAGGTCTGCGTTTCATATTAGTCAGTGCTCTTACGCCTGTCTCTTCTGCTAGACCGGGAGCTCCAGGAAGGTATGGACCACATCTCTCTTGTTCACCACTGTAACCCTGGCTCCTTGAAATAGTGGTTTCAATGAGAAAATGAATGAATGGATGACCGAATATGCTCCTGGTCACAAAAAGCCTGGAACGAGGGAGAACAGAAGCTTCAGCCAACCCAGCTCCACCAACTGGGAAAGAACTGTCCGGGCTGATTGGAATGTCATGTGGAGAATGGTCACACTCTCCAGAAAGACTCAGAAAAACAACAGGATCCTAGAATCAGATTTGGGGCAGGAGAATTGCTGTTCCAATTAATTCCCTAACTGCTCACATGAAATCCCAAGTGGAAACTCCCCGATGCCCAGGGGTCCCTAGCTAAGCAGCCAGCATCGATGCTGCACTCTTTTCACCCAATCAGACTCCAACATGGAAATGGAACAGACACGGAGAAATGGCTCAGTCCACTCAGGGAACATTGGTCTCCATTCTCAGAGACCTTCTCCTGGGCCTGTCCCAAATTCACAATTAAACTTGTTTTTAGAGGAAGGAGGCAAAGGTAGCTCTCCTCTGGGAAAAAGCAGTCTGTGAGTGCATGCCTGTCCTGTCTCCTGTCGTCTGCTAGGGTGCGGACACTGGGAGTCTGAGAGAGAAGATGCTGGTTGTCTGTAGCGACACTGAACAACCCTGTCCTGGGAGGCTGTAGGCTGAAGCTGTCACTTACTGGCTCCCACTGATAACTTTGATGCCTCTCCAACCACACAGATGGGAAAGCTTGCTTTCAGCTCACGGGTGGGAGAAGGGTGATGGGAACTGATTCTGGGCACCCTGACCTTCCGAGAACCTAGCCTGAGAGGTTCCACAGGCTGTCTGAGAGATGGACAGACAGGCAGATGGACAGGGCTTGGGCAGACCCTCCGTGGCTGCGGCTTGCACTCAGCCATGGTGACCACTGGGCAGGCCTGGGAGCCCTAGAGGGCACTATGTCAGACCCACCGATCTGCTGGGCACCTGCAAAATGGGAAGAAGGCTCCTTTTCTTTTTCTCTTCACCAAAACAAAGAGACAAAATACCCAACTATTCATCAATGTCTGATTTGTTGGGCCTTGGGTCTGTGATGGTCCAAAAATCACTGTAGGCCACTAGGGTCAGTAATCCAGATGGTCAGTCCTCTAAGCTACCCACCAACTTCTCATCTGCTGCTTAATAAGGATGTTCAGGCATATTCTCCAGGTACTTGAAGAACCTGGTGGGAGGGGGAAGTGGTTGTCAGTGAAGGCAGGGGAATAGTAATAAAGGTGTCAGCAACGAGCACTTACATTGTGCTTACCGTGCCAGGACTGATCTAAGAACTGCACATATTAAATCGATGAATTATCACAGGAACGCCCAACTGCCCAGAATCCATGTCTTTGCCCCTCAACACTCTCTCCCCAACAAAAGGGAAAGAGCACTAAACTGAGCACACCCTGAATCCAGGTCCTGGCTCTGGCTCTAACCTGCTGTGTGACCTTGAGGACCTCCCTTTCCCTCTCTGGGCCTTTGTTTCCTCACCACGACATGCAGGGAAAAAGACTATCCTGCCTATGATTCCTTGAGAGATGACCAGGAACTAGCTGATCAGGGAGGGGAAAAGCTTTCTTCTTTCCCATCCCTCAGCTGCTCAAGATTTCAGGAAGTTCTATGGGTTCTGAGGCCTGGAAAAGTTCTTCATCACCTCACAGAATATTCCCTGATCCCTGTGTAAGGCTGGGTTCCTTTGCCCAGGAGGTTTATGATAGTGGATTTGCCAAGAGGCAAGGCAGCACCCGGTGGGTCCAGAGAGTGGTCTGGACAGTATGTTATGAAGCAGGGGTGGCAGAGGACGTCACCACTTGGAATTAAGTTGATGACTAAACTCTTCCTGGAGGAAGTGCCATTTGAACCAAGGGCTGGAAGGAGACCTCACAGTCACTGGCAAAAACGGCGGGTGGGGGGCCAGGGCATTCTAGGGGGAAGGAAAGCGTGAGCAATCACAGAGGCAAAAAGGGGGTGAGGCGGGGAACTAGGTGGATGACTGGGAGAAGGCTCTTTTGGGAACTGGGGGAGGGTACAGACTGGTGCTAGTACAACGTGTGACCTCAGCACGAATCAGGGACCCACCAGGATCTGCAGCTTTCTTAGGCTTGTCTTTATAAAGAAGGCTTTCTGGGAAACCGCCTCCCCTCTGCGACACTCACAAAGGTTCAGGACCACCTCCGCTCCCTGTGAGTTTGTGGGCAGAGACATCACTTCCCGAAAGCCCTTCAGTCAACACATCCCTGGCTTCACCAGTGTTTACATTCTTGATACTGTGTTGGGCATGTTACTTTCACTCTGACTTTTTCCTTTCCAGCCTTACTGAGATATAACTGACAGGTTTAAGTGTAAGTTAAGTGTAAGTTTAAGGTGTACAATGTCATGATCTGATATAAGTATGTGTTGTGGTATGATTACGACAATAAGTTTAGTTAACACATATGTTATCTCACAGGGTTACTTTTTTTTTTTGCAGTGAGAATACAAGATCTACTCTCTGAAAAAATTCAAAGTATTCAATACAGTGTTGTTAACTAGAGTCACCGAACTGTACATTAGATTCCCAGAACTCATTCATCTAATAACTGAAAGTTTGTATCCTTGGACCAGCATCTCCCAATTTCCACCACCCTCCAGCCCCTGCTCTCCACCACTATACTCTCTAATTTTATGTCACTCTAACCTTTGATACACGACACAATACTTATCCCCACTTTACAGAAGAGACTCAAAGTCACACCTCTAGTAAGTGGCAGAGCCAAGATCTCATTCAGATCTGAGTCTGAGTCCAGAGCCCAAACTCTCAACTGCTTTTATGGGCTGACTGTTTATGTCCCCCCGAAACTCATAGGTTGAAGCCCTAATCCTTCATGTGAGAGGCCTTTGGGAGGTAATAAGATTTGAATGAGGTCATGGGGGTAGAGTCTCCATGAAGCAATTGGTGTCCTTATAAGAAGAAAGAGACCAGAACTCTTTCCCTGCCATGTGGACACACAGCAAGAAGGCAGCTGCCCGCAAGCCAGGAAGAGAGCCCTCAACAAGAACTCAGCCACGCTGGCACCTTGATCGTGGACTTCCCAGCCTCTAGAACTGTGAGAAATAAGTATCTGTTCTTCAAGCCACTAAGTCTATGGTATTTTGTTATAGCAGCCTGAGCTGACCAGGACACCCAGCACGTGTCCACCAGTCCTGACGCTGCAGAAGGCATTCTAGCCTTTGACATCACAAGATTCTTCACTGGCGAGGGAGTCGAGTTTCCAGGCATATCAGGCAGCTTTGGCACCTGACACTGACATGAATTTATCAGCAGAACTCTTAAAGCTACTCTCCAGGGGAAGCAGCAGGGCAAAGAAGACATAAAGGTGCATTTCCACCCTCCTTCTCCTCAACTGAAGTCTGACAAGCTCTTGGATCTTTCGACTACTCCTTGGGCATGAGGCCTGCACCTGGGGGTCCCCAGGGTGTTTCGCAATGCAATAGGAGTTATTTAGTCTCTGGGGTGTGTCTCCCACAAAAGCAGCCTCCCGCCCTGCCTGGCTCAGGTTCAGCCAAGTATTCTAAGGAGCGTTTTAAGGAAAACTATCCCCTCGCTAACCTCTCAGGGGGATTCAGGAGAAAACTGGATTATCAGCTCTACATCCTGCCTTACCCACATTTTCATGGCTCCATTGCCCTGGCCTCAAAGAAGAAGACCAGTACATTCAGCACTTTCTAGAAAATTCTGTTCTCTGAACAGAGCTAGAGGCCTTGGGGGAAGATAACACCACATGGTGAGGGATAAGAGAGTCACTTTCCTAAGGAAGGACACTGCACTTCTGAGAAATCTTCCCACAGAACCTCTAAGGTCAAAGGCTCTGAGGAATTCCGGTTCCCCTGCAGTGCCACCTGGACAGAAACACGTTTCAGTGCTGCAGGGGTTAGCTAATCCCGGCGGCATCTCTCTCACATAGGCAGCCCCCAGCCTGAGCTGGCCCAGGCTCAGCTGAGAATAATAAGGGGTACTTAGAATCATTCCTACTCCAGAGCCTCCGGGAAACAGGGCCTGATCTCCTGCTCTGGGTGGAGAGGGTGGGGTCTGGGCACTGGGAACTGCGGCCGCCTCAACTTCCTGTGGAATGACTTCAAACATCTGTCCCTGCCCATCCCTTCCAGGGTAAGCCATGTGCCCAATGTCCAGTCTGACAGGTGACAGAAAGGAAGACGCTGTCCCTCTGCCTCCTGCTCCCTCCAAAGTCTCAAGCTCTAGAGACTTCCTTACAGCTTAGCCATGACTTGGATGACACGTGGTTCCTCATCCTGACCCTCCTCTCATGGCCCAAAGTCTTTTAGACAGCTCATTGCCCAATCGCTTACATGCCCCACTGAGTTATTTTCCAGGTTCCTATTTCTATCTGATTATGCAAGTTTCTTTCCTCTAGGAAGCCACATGCTCATTACATGAGGGTGGCCACAGGTCCCCAGAAGAGGGAGGAAGGGTGCTGGGAAGAGCCCCCTTTCTAGACCCAGAGCCTTGGGTGGTGACTCCCTGCAGCCAGCATCCTGGGGAACCTGGGAGCCCTGCCCTACCCAGGAGGAGACAACAGCCCCAAATCAGATCTTGACTTGGTTTTCAGTTTCCCCAGACAGCAGTCTCTTTTCCAGGTGGCCCCCGCACAGGGGCTGTCTGCCAGGCAGCCTGAAGCAGAAGACAGCAGCAACCACTCTGCACAGGCCAGGAAGGACGTGGAGGCTCCTCTCAGTACCAGCTGGACCTGGCTGCAGGCCTGCTCTGCCCCCTCAGACTCCTGCTCCTGGGGCAAATGCTGGTGACTGGCTGTTAGGGCAGAGCCTTAGAGGCTGCTGCCCCTGCCGGCGAGGACCTCCACACAGAGGGTTAGTTCTCTGGGGGTCCTTAGGGAGGCTGGGCTGGTTTTTTCTGGAAGTAAGAGGGCTGCTTTTGTAAAAAGAAACCCTATTTGCCTCCTACCACAACTAACCACAGATGAGGAAGCAGACACAGAGAAGCTTCCCGGGGCCACACATGGAGCTGCACACGCAAGCAAGCCACATTTCCTTCCAGGCTCACAAGGAGCCTTGACTTCCCACAAAGACCACGAACCCCAACTCCAGTGCCCGTGGGCACACCCACCCAAGGCCTCACTTCTGCTGATTCCTAATGTGGCTTTTAGGACCAAAAAGGGAGAGGTTCTGTCTTGTCGAGAACACGGCCCAAGCCACCAACAAGCAGCTGACTTTCATCATGGCCTGCCTGACCCTGCGGCAAAGGTGCCTGGTTCCAAGGACTAGGCACTGTCTCCCACGCGCGGACCCTCATTCTTCCAAGGGAGCTGGTGAAGGTGTGGTCAGGGTTGCAGATACTTTGGGAAAACAAGTTCTCCCCCGACTCTGCAGGAGGCAGGGAAGAATGGGGAAACATGAACCCGGAGGAGGTCCTCTGTGAAAACACCCAAGCCGTTGGCTCAGAAGCCACACTGCAATTAACACCCTGTCATTTGCTCATTTGTATGCATTTCATATGTCATCAGAGACCTCATGGAAGGTGTGAAGCATATAGGCTGTTGGGTTTTTGTCTTTTAACTGCAAGTTTATTCAATCTGTTTTTCCTGTTGTGAAAGTAGTATTTAAAAAATTTAGACAGTAAAAGAGTAAAATGTGATCTGTGAACGCACCACCCATTAGCATTTTTCAGCCCTTCTTGGTGTGCATACAAGGTGGGTCGTCACCTAGTCATAAAGCAGCCTCCAGACTGTGCCCAGGAGTTTCCCAGCCACTGATCCTCGGCGGGTCCAGCCTTTACTCTCTCCCCCTGTCCTGTTACATCCAGCAGGGCAAGTGCTACCTCGATAAGCTCTGACCTCACTCTGCTCAGGGCCTCCTTGGCCCCAAACACAAAGATGGTCCCCGGTGTGGAAAGTCTAGTTCACCACCCAAGTTTGTTCACAGTGCAAGTGAGAGATCTGGTTCCTGGAGGGAGGGAGGGACAGCACCTGCTCGTCAGCGCCGCCCAGGGACTCCGGAGATAAAGTCTCATCTGCTGAGTCCTCGCTAGGAAGCTGAGAACGGCTCATGATAGGCCTCCGGCCTCTTCCTTCCTCTGGGGCTGGGCGACAGCTTCGAGATTAGAAGGGAGCCTTGGGGTTGGCCGGGGCTTCCCACCTGCCTCGGGAAGGCTGTGTGAGAAACATCAGCCCTTCAGCAAAGGAAACTGAGGAGGAGCAGGGAGGAGCAGGGAGAACTGTAAAGGGAAAGTTAGGTGTGAGTTGACGGCCCAAACCCTAACCCCCGACAGGGACACAGTGAGTGGAGGGCGGGGTTTGCTGTTCCAATCTCAAGAGGGCAGGACAGAGACGTGCTTTCCCAAACTCTTCCCATGGGGGCACATGCAGGACATGCCAGTGTTCGCGCAGCACACTGGGGCGAGCGGACAGAGCTGCCAGTCGCCGGCAGGGGTGGGTCATGCCCCTGCCCCGTGACTTGCCCAGACACCCTGAGGCTGAGACCTTCGTATTTCCCCACACCTTCCACCCATTCCAGGCACACTGACTGGGAAGCTCTGGGAGAGGGAGTGGAGAGAGATAGCCTTCTGCCTCCAACAAAGCCTCCCAAGTGGCCACAGGCTTCAGAAGCACTTCTGATTCTAGAAGCCCCCACGCCGCCAAGATGAAGTCAGTGACACTCCCTCTAAGGCAGCAATGCTGGCCCCCACAGCAGGTGAAATGAGGCAACATCCTGATGAATTCACCCCCACACCCCAACAATAGGGCCGAGGGCATGCTTTGCAGGAGGACACCCTATCTGCTGGGCATGGCTGCGGATAAGGCAGAACCAGTAGCCTGGAGGAGAATGCCAAGGCTTGGGCCAGACGTTGGTTGTGCCAATCTTGTCCGAAGGTTCCTGTTTCCTGGCCAAGGTGGAGACTGATATTTACTTTTGCAAAAGCAGAACTGCTAGCAAAGGAGCAGCTCTTCTCTGATGCTCCCAGTCTGGGTGAGCCCCTCCTCCCATCCCAGGTGCCTGAGGGTACAGACACCTGCTAATTCCCCTGGGCACCCCTCCCAGGAGCTTTGGTCCCCTGCAAACAGTGGCCTCACCCAGAGCTGCTCACATCAGTAAGAGTTTCATGAGACCAGCTTCTGGTCTGCTGCTGTTTCAGATGCAGAGTTTAACCGTGTAGGTCAGGATGTGGGTAATGGAGACAAAACAGACCTGGGTTCAACCTCTTGGAGCCTCAGTTTCTTTTGTTGTAAAATGACAGTAATGGTAACTGCCTCGACTGCAAGGTTGAGAGGATCAAGTGAGATTCACAGATCAAAGACCCCCAGCACAGTGCCGGATCCATCACACTTACTCAAGCAAAGTTAGCTATTATTACTATGTTGGTTGAGCTTTGCGTGCGCGCACACGCGCGCGCACACACACACACACACACACACACACTTATACCTCTCTCCTGAAGGCCAAAACAAGGCAAAAAGTGAAACAGCCCCCCTAAAAAGATAACAGAAAGCCTAAAGCAGAAATACTCTGACTTATGCTGAGGCCACCAAAGCCAAACCACATAGCTTTGTTTTCTGTAGGTGTCTCATTGTCATTGCAGAGTTAATTTTTTTTTTTAGCATTTTTAAGAGACAAAGCAATCTTTTTCTTCTTAAGTGTGCCCCTCCATACTGTGCTATTCCATAGCAGCTAGAATAAGTAAAAGAAGATCCCATCAAGAAAAAACATAACCCCTTTGCCTTCAACTCAGGGCTGTCATACTTGAGGGTGGCAGGAGCTACTACATTGCTAATGGTCCTTGAAAGAGTTCAAGGACAATGGACACTGAAAAGTTGAGTACAGTATATAAACTCCCTTGACAAACAGAATTTTCTCCAGGGCACCAAGGTAGAGTAGCTTCTTGGAGCAAAAGGGAAACTGAGGTCTTAAGTGTTTAAAGGTGTTCAAGAAAAAAAGGTACATGAGTAATTTTATGTTAAAATTATAAACCTTGAATTACCCAAAGTAAACACTCAACTAAAATACTGGACAAAGAAAAAAATTTCCTTAAAATCAGAAATTAGTGTATACCCCCCTCAACACACCCACATTTTACACACACATCTACACACACTAAATTATAAATTTAGGGCATGTCTGAGGATTACAACAGGGACACGTTGTGATCCTGAAGGACCTTTTATAATAACAGATTCAGCTATGGGAGCACCACAGCTCACATTAAAATCTCCGGTCTGTGTCTATTACTCATCTTGAACTTCAGTGTGATCGCTCATTCTAAACTGCAAATTGAAAGGGTATCCCCACTGCCTTTTCATATATTCTTCAGCAAACGGTCCCCAAATACAAATATTCCAGGAAAACACACACATATTTAAGAGCATTTACAGGCACAGGCACACATTTAAGTCACATTTAAGGACAAGGAGGACCAACTTTCCAACCCCCTTCTGAAGAGGACCCCCAGCACACCCCCCCGCGCCACGGCGTGCCCACCAGTGTGTAATAACGCCTTCTCATGCTTTCACATATTAGCCCTTGGTAAATGTTGCATGAAATTTGATGATCCTGTTAGGGAAGGGAAGATGATTCACAATCATCTATTCCTATCCGCAGACCCTTGATGAAAGCCTGCCTAGGTTTAGAGTTCAGAAAACACTGCGGCTGAAAACAGTTGACTTGAAGACAAATGGCCCTCTCATTTAGACCATTTAAACTAGGGGGCCTCCAGATCCCTGCAGGAATGGTAAATTCAACTCTTCCCGCCCCCTGCTAGTTTCTCCATTAATCCTTGAGAGCAGAGGATCCTGGGGAAGTTCCGTCGGAGGGGGCTTCTGACCCCAGCAGGGCTCCCCGCCGGCTCCCAGGGGGCGGGGCGAGCGGGGGCGGGGCCGCAGGCTCCTCGTCGCGTGACCCGGCTGCGGCATTTAAATCTGAAATTGAGCCCTGGCAGCTAAACCTTGCGGGCAACCGGAGCTGCCTCCGCCTGCACGCGTGATTAATCCAACATCAAGTCAGAAGCCCCGTGGCGACCTGCCGCTCGAGGAGCCCGGCGGAGGAGGCGGCCTGGGTTTCTGAGGTTTACGCACGAATTGCCATGCAAATGAATTCCGGGCCTGGGGCCTGCTTTCTGCGGCTCTCTCAGGAAGGCAGATGCCGCAACGCTCTGGGGGCCTGTTCACACCTTCGGCACCTAGGCGGGGAGGTGGTGAAAGGAGGCCCAGGCTCCCCTTAATGCCGCGGGAAGGGACCGGCTGGGGGTGTGGCATTTGTGTGGGTCCCGCCACGCCTCAGCCAAATGACCAGCAGGAAGCGGCAGACATCCCCGGAGGCGCTGGCTGACACGGGAGGTGAAACCAGTTCCAACCTTTATTCTGGCTTTAAAATAAATAAATAGATCAAAGAGTTTCCATTTCCTGGCCTCAGCAGCGGGTCCACTGGGGAAATCCCTGGGCCTGATGGGGAATGTGTTGAGAAAGCACGGGCGCACCTGCCCAAGGCACCGGGCCGGCGCACTTCCTCTTGGCTTCTCCAGCTCCTCCGGGCTGAAGCTACTGCCAGGGTCTCCCGGATTTCCCCCAGGGCACTGGGGAGAACTGTTACAGTCCCCAGCACCCAAAAACTTTTCCTGGAGGCACTTCAAGGATCTTTTCAACACATCCTCCTTGCAAAAGGGAAGATCTGAGATCTAGATGAGGGTCACTTGAAATTCAGATGATCAATCAAGGGCTTGTTCACTCAGGTCTCCAAAAGGACAGCTACCAGAGGGGAGTGTGGCTGTGCTGAGAGACCTTGGGACTCCCTCAGACCATTTTAGCTTTGTAAGAAATACACTACTGAGCAAGACTCATTCTCTCTCTCTTCTTTTTTTCAAGAGCAGTGTCTCCATCTCCTGAAAAAGAGTAGACATTGGCTCTTTCCAAAATGAGAAACATGGGTTCAAATTAATTAGCTATGGGCCCCTTGTCACATTACCCAATCGTCTTAGGCCTCGGTTTTCTCATCCACAAAATGGGGTTAATACTAACCCCTTATGGTTGTTGCGAGAATAAATGAAACAATGCGCAAATTAGATATAATACTTGTACACCTGTCACAAAAGTACTAGAAGGATACACATTCTACAGCAAACTGTTAACTGCAGGTTCCTTCTGGAGAGAGGACTGAAAAGTAGTGGGGGAAAAAAGTGGTGGGAGAGATGACAAGAACTGACATGTTTTATTCTAAAGATTTCAGCACTGTTTGCATCTTTTATATTTTATACATTTATGCATAATACAGGGGCTGCTTCACGGTAGATACTCAGATGTTAATTTTTAAAACTGACATCTTAGTTTTAACATAATTTTCCTTTCGGGCTTCTGGTTCAAGGTGGAAGACTGAGTGCATGTAGTTTTTTGTTTGTTTTACACCATTATGATAAATCTGTCATAGGCCTCTCCCTCTTAACCCAGATCTCTAGACATAAGTCATATATTAGGCCAAAACCTGTAACAGCCCAGGAAAATGGCACAGGGCATTCTCAAGTATAAGGAATTCTGAGTAATCCCTGAAAGGAGATAAAGGTGTCAGATTGAATGCAGAAGCCACAGGCCACAATATACCCAGGTGAGGCCTGATGCCAACACAAGGGGTAGGACACAGGGAGGAAGCAGATCCTGGAGCAGGAAAGCCTCCAGGGACAGCTACCTGGAAAACTGGAGGAGAGGAAACAGAGGAGAACCCAGGCAATTCAGCACCCAGATGCCCCTGCTGTCCCATCCCCCTTTCCCCAGACCCAGAGTTCAACAGCTCTGATTTCAGCTCCCTTTTTCTCACTGACTTTTTTTCACTTCTGGTTCACGGAGATGTGTATCTTATTTTTTAGCCCACCTATACCTTTTAGATCTTCTTTTTAAAAAAAAGTTTTATTTATCATGCTTTGTTTAGAGCAGAGCGACAAGATTAAAGCATGAATTTATAGCATGAACTTGATCAAAAGTTTGAAGTGATCAATTTTCCATGAAAATATACAAATACTGGCTTGAGATGAAAACCCTGCAAGAGCTTTACCAACAGAAAATGTCCGTGTTATAAAAGCTATTTCGGGACACAGAAACAGATGGGAAGTTACCTAACAAATTTCATGACACTATCATAATTCTGACACTAAAACTGGACAACAGCAGTGAAAGGAAAGAAAACTATACGTCAGTATTTTCTATACCATAGAAGCAAATAGCCTTAATTGCAATTGGTATACTGAATCTAGCAATGTTTAAAAAATTAAAAGTACATCTCAGGATGTACTTTTATGCATGGTTGTGCAGGTTGTGTACTGCACAACTTGCTGCCGTGTGAGTTCTACAGTGCGCATGGTTGTGCAGGTTGTGTACTGCACAACTTGCTGCCGTGTGAGTTGTACAGTGCGCAACTGAACCTTCTGAAACCCCGTATATCAGACCAAATAGGGTTTATCCCAGGAATATTAGCCTAGTTTAACATATGTGAAAATCTATTTGTGTACTTCACTACATCAATAGATTAAGGAAGGAAAAAAGCATATGATCATCTTAACATATTTGAGAAAAGCATTTGTTAAAAGTTAACACCCATTTCTGCTTAAAGAGAACAGAAAACATACTCCTGGAAACTAGAAATAAAAAGAACAGCAAATGTCCTTAACTTAGGTAAATCTAGAATTAGCATACTATTCATGGTGAATGGTTAAATGTATTCATATTAAATCTAAAAAATGGGCAAATAGTATCACAAAGAAGAGGAAATAAGAATAGCCAAAGAATATAAGAAAAGGTAGTGTACTTTATTAATCAGGGTTATATGTATACTGAGATGCCATTTTTGTCCATTAGATTGGCACAGATGAAATATAATAACAAATGTTGGTGAGGGACTAAACCAGTTCTCTCTAAAAGTATGGTGAGAGGATAAACTGGAACAACATTTACGGAGAACAATTTAACAATACCTATTAATATTGTAAATGCACACATTTTTCAGCTTTGCAATTCCATGTCTAGATACTCTCTAGAGAAATATTCATGCCTAGGTACCATACATGGTTTTTCATTGCAGCATTGTTTGGAGTAGCAGAAATTAGGATACCCTGCCAAGGGTTAGATTCATCCCCACTGCCTTTTCTCAAGCAAGAGAAGTGCTGGGGGAAATAATGTGCTCTGGGAATCACAGATCTTATAACCTTATAATTCCTTGGACAGCCTTTCGTAGAAGGTCAACTTTGGAGCCACTGACCTCAGAGGTGGCTTCCCTGCTACAGTCTAGGAAAGACGGTGTAAGAGGACCCATTGTGGTCTGAGGGTTTGAAAAGAGAAGTAGCCTGAACCCCCTCCCCCAGATGGGTCCCCAGGGATCGAAAGGAAATGGTGGTGAATGCTAGAACTTGCCCTGCCCGGCTTTCCTGGGCAGATTGACACATGGGGATCTGCCTGTGATCTGAGGGAACTGGGTGTTAGGAGCAGGTGTCCCCAGCTGAGGTCAGCACTGAGGAATGGACACTGTCCTCTCTCCAGGAACAACAACAGCCTGTCCTGGGTCCTGATCAGTGCAGCCCCCACACCACTTTGTGTACCAGGGTCATCTGTTGGCCTGCGCAGTGAGAAGTCCTCACTGTGAATGAGACTCAAGTCCTCTGCCAACTTGGGTGCAGTGGTGCCAACCACTGCTGCCTCTTTGACTTGGTAAGGGAGAGTTTTGAGGAGCTGCTGGCTTTCTGCTTGTAACATGTGGACACTGGAGCTGAGAAACAAGGAAAAGTGCCAAAGGATGTGCTCTCAAGATTGTGGAGCAGGTGTTACCCCTCTCATAACTACTGGTCAACTGGCAGAGATGTGGTTGGTACTTCAACAGCTCTGGCTGCCAACAGTTTATAAAGACCTACCTAGAATCTTATGAGCCAGGTAAGATGGTAAGCCTTTAGCATGAGTCTTATTGTCTATACATCTATGTGATGAAAACCTATTAACCAGCCTGATCCCACAGTGGAACTGAAGACTCTCAAAGCAGAAGTTTGAACCCTTTCCCCTGGCTTGCTGCTTGGCACAATTCAGGTATCAATAGAGGCTGCTTTAATGGTGCCGGCATCCCTTTCTCCCAGATGGAAGGAGTTTATAGGCCCAGAACTGATCCCTCATGATCATGAAATGAGACATACAATGCTTTACTCTCAGAACCTGCTTTGAAGTGGGAGAAGTTTTATTGTTCAAATCCTTCTTTTATAACTTTCTAATACTTGGTGATTTAGATACCTCATGAACACTGAGAATTATAGTGAAGGTATTTTGTTAACCTTTTTAATTGATGAGTTTGGAGTTTATAAGTACTTCATACTCTCTATGATGACTTTTTAAAAAAATACCAGAAAAAGTTCCATTTATCAAAGTCTACCAGGTTTGCCTGACTGTTTACAAACTCAGCAAAATTTACAAATTGCAACAAAGCTGTCATCTTAACACCACATTGACCTCTGCTCCCAAAGAAAACACACACACATATTTCATGCCACCTACATCTACATCAGTGATGGCTGATCTCTTTAAAAGAGGCAGAAAGTAATGGAATTTGGAGAGACGAAAGCTCAGCCTGCCTGTGTGGGGACTTCGGGGCTGTTGCTTGTCACCTGGATGGAAAGATGTAACCCCCACCCCAGTGCCCTCCTTCCCCAGAGCTCAGCAGGGAGAATGAATATGGGTGAGCATTCAAACCTGGAAACTGACACTTCAAACACCATGATCACTATCTAGGGACAGCAGAGTCACCTACATGATTCGAATCACAACTGGCCAAGTGTTTTGAAATAGCAGATCTCAATGGATTTCTCTGTTCCATTGTCCAAGTGTCACTCAACTTTCTGCTGCTATGTTTGCTCTCAGGCCAAAGGTCTCTTTGGGCTGCTTCCTCCCTCTGACTGTTTGCTGGCTCCTAACACAAATGGATTATTTTATCAACTGTCTGGCAACTCCTTATCTAATTCATACACAAATTCAAAAGGGCTTTTCCCTCCACATTTTACTTAGAAGCATCTAAAGTTCTTAAGTAAACTGGAGATTGGGGGCAAGGGCTTCTTTTTAATACCAACCTTTGGGGATATACAGACAGAAAGGGCCTCACCAGACATGAACAGGCAATTCTATTTCTGGATACACACACAAAAGAATTGAAAGTAAGGCTTCGAAAGATACTTGTACACCAATTTCATGGCAGCACTATTCACAACAGCTAAAACGTGGCCTTAAAAAGGAAGAAAATTCTGACAGCTGCTACAGCATGGATGAACCTTGAGGACATTATGCTAAGTGAAGTAAACCAGTCACAAAAAGACAAATGCTGTATGATTCCACTTATATGAGATACTCAAAGAGTAGACAAATGTATAGAGACAGAAAGTACAATGATGGTTGCCAGAGGCAGTGGCAAGTGGGCGATGGGGAGGTAGTGTTTAACAGGTACAGAGTTTCAGTTTTACAAGATGAAAAGAGTTATGGAGCTGGATGGTGGTGATGGTTGCAAAACATGAATGTATTTAATACCACTGAACTGTACACTTAAAAACAATTAAAATAAAAATAAAATAAAATAAAATACACAGTCCTAGGGAAATAGGTTTTCTCTAATCCTACAAGTTTATAATTTGATATAGTATACAAGGTGGTAATCACAATTCCTTACTTTATTTTAGAACCTGAAACTTGTATAAAATGCTTTCTTTCACATGCTCTGTATGGAAGGAAAAATCAATAATGCAATAATGAAAATTAACTCTGAATAAAGTTGTTTACCAAAAAAATGGTTAAAACGATAAATTTTATGTTATGTGTATTTTACCACAATAAAAATTTTGGGAAAAAAAGAAAGATATAATGCTCCACTCTGTTTTCTATAGTTGGTGGCAATTGTAAGAAAATCTCTTTTTCAACAAAACAAACTATAAAAGTGCACATTAAAAAAGAACAACAAAAAACATCAGACATTGCCCACCACATCGTGTTGAGCACTTGGCAAAGCCTGCCTAATTTGCGGGAGCTGGGCTGGCTGAATCCTGGACATGTTAAAATAGATTCGGTTTTTGCCCAAATCCACTGGGATTCCATGTCAGTGGGGTGTGATAAAAGGAATCTATCTTTTTACAGTGTTCCTAAAGAGAATTCTGACTTGTGATCAGTTCTTTATCTAGATTATTCCAGAAGCAGAATAATCATAGTTTAGTAATTTCCTTAGTTGTTCTTTCAGGTTAATCTGTAAACAGTTGTCAAGCAGGTAGGACACATAGGGTTCTGTGTGGCAGATGTTGGGAAAACAGAGGGCGAATAATAATGAGTTATTGTTTACTGAGTGCTCACTATGAGTCAGGTACTGTGCTGAAAACTTACCATGAATTACCTAATTCAATCCTCACAGCACTCTAAGAGGTACATGCTATTAACACAACCATTTCACAGATGAGAAAACGGAGGCAGAGGCGAAATAACTTTTTAAAATCCTTACAGCCAGTAAACCTGATGCCAGAGCCTGCACTGTTTACCACCATAAGCCAGTCCCTGCCTTCAGCAAGCTTGGTGAATTGGGGGGATCATTGAAATGACCATAATGAGAGGCAGAATGAAACAAGGGTTAACTTGAGACACAAAAACAATTCCTGGGGGAGAAGCCACATCTGGGATGGTAGATTGGACTCCAGAGATTTTTCGCCCTTTTGCCAAACAGCTAAAGGGCTCTGGAAATCCCCAGCAAATTCTAGAATGGAGCTGCAGGCAATTAGCAAGAGTCAACCCATCTGACCATGAGACAGATCCAGAGAGTTCTTTTCTAACACAGATTTTTCTTCAAGAAAAGGCACCAAACAGGTTGCAGCCCAGGGACTGAGGGGAAAAGCTGGTTATTTTCACTTCTCAGTTTCTAAAACTTCTTGATTTGGCAATGTTTTCAGGGTGGGAGTTGGGTCAGGCTGGGAAGTGGTCAGATACGAAAGTGCAGATCCTGGATTTTTCTTCCTTGTGGTGCCTGCAACTGATTCACCCAAAGACTGTGACTCGGGGGCTAGAGAGAGCTGTCAGTCAATTTGGGACCCAAATAGCAAAGTCAGGGGCATCTGAAAGCAGGAAGGTGACCCTGTTTCAGGGGACCAAGCAGGTATTATTCAGTCTGAATTAAGGCCTCTGAGGTTGAACGTTATTCCTAACTCAGAAGTTGTTTTTCTGAGCTAGTTTCCCAGAGATTGTGCATGAACTGCAGCAAAGACACTACCCTAACCCCACAGTGATCTCATGTCTTCAAAGACGTCAGGCTCTGTGGGTCCAAGAAACAAACTGGTCAAAAAAAGGCAGTGGAAGACTCTATTTTTAGATGTGAAATGCTCTAAGGGGCCTCTTTTCCTTTTTTTATTCCTTCATCCTAAAGATTAGCTATTAGAGGCTCCCTCCAACCTACAAATTTATTTTGTCTTCATCAATATTTGGAATTTATGATACTAGTATGTTTTATTCTGTTCTATCTCTCTACCTATCTCTCCTATGAGTAACTGCCTTAAGTTTTAAATTACCTACTTTAACAAGGCAAATGCTAAATATCTACAATAAACCCAATTTAGAGGAAGAAAAAAGGAGAGATTTAAGATTTGAATGTAAAAATTCTGACTGTAAATATCTTTTTTCCTCTAACTTGGCAGCTATTTCAATGTATATGTAAGCACAATGGCTAAGCTGGATTTCTCTCCAACCAAGTAACTCAGATTAAATACCATTGCTCGGGTGGAGGGTGGGAAGGGATAGACTGGGATTTTAAAATTGTAGAATAGATAAACAGGATTACACTGTATAGCACAGGGAAATATACACAAAATGTCATGATAACTCACAGAGAAAAAAATGTGACAATGAGTGTGTATATGTCCATGAATGACTAAAAAACTGTGCTGAACACTGGAATTTGACACAACATTGTAAAATGATTATAAATCAATAAAAATGTTAAAAAATAAATAAATACCATTGCTCAAATCTAATTTTGATATCATAAATCAATGTTTTTATGGTACATATAAATTTGAAGCATAAAATGAAAAATGGTTGTTTCTCTCCTTCTCCCCCCAATAAACCAAACAATAACAACAAAAGCAAAACAGTCACCCTTGGAAATTTTTCACAAGCAAAAAGGAGCGACAAGAAAACAGGTCTAGAGGGATGTTGATTTGGGGCTTATTTAATAAGGCCATGGTGGCAAAGACAGCTGAGGGTCCACCAAAGATTCCTGCCCCAGCCCCCTCCAAAGAGTAGGGCTGTTGCTGGGGACCAGCTGCCCAGTCAGGGGCAACACTTGCCAGGACCCGTGCACCTAAGCGAGGATATATGCCTCGTCGCTGCCGATGGACTATGAATGGAAGAAATGGGTATCAGTTCTGGGCTAAGAGAGTTAAGAAGCAAGTGTGTCTTTACTCTCTGTTCCCCCAGTGCACTCTGAAAACTGAGAACCACAGGGACCTAGAGGAGGGCAGATCCACAAGAGTGCAGGAGCCTAGATTCTGAACAACTGTGGAAAGCAAACCAGCCCATCAGGAACACTTACATTTACTATCCTGTGAACCAGAAGAAACCTAGCCTGCTAAGCCACTGATACGTTGGAGCTGGCTTATTGCAGTGAATAGCACTATTTTGTTACATTCCAATGTGCTGAGATTAAGGGCTGGAGGAGGGAGTAAAGACTTATTAGTGAGTTAAAAGGCACCCTGGGGAAAAAAACCACATTTTTTCCTTCGATGGAAAACTCTTTAATATAGGGGTTATCATCTCAAATGCCTAAAACAGTAGGCAGGTATGTAGTGTAAAATTAGCAGATGTGAACACCTAGGCAGTACTTATGTGACAGGCACTGTTCTAAGCGTTTATTCTAACTTAGTTCTCCCAGATTTGTGAAGTAAACTATTATAACCCCTGTTTTGCAGATGAGGAAACTGGGGCCCACAGGGGTTAAGTAATCTGCCTAAGGTCACACAACTGGTGAGTGGCAGAGGCAGGGTGCAAGGCCAGGCAGCCTAGCTCCACAGTCGTGCTCTGCTCACTCCACGATACACACACTTCTCATCATTTAAGTGGATGAAGGGGCCAGGTGAGGCTGAAGCGATCAGCAAAATCATGTCTAACCTGAAGGGGTCAGCTATTCAACACTACTGGTGATTTCCATATGTACTGTAGACCTACCCATCTCTCAAGAAAAGCCAGACACCCAGATTTTATGCAAAAATCTCCCGTTTTAAAATTGTTTCAATTTTGTTTTAACCCACTGCAGTCCAAACAAAGCGCACCAGCAGGCTGTTTATAGCCCAGGGCCGGCCACTTGCCATCCCCGCTTTCAGACCTGCTGTCTCCAAGGACCGTGCTATCTTCTGATTGTCCCAAGCCCCTGGGGAACTCTGGATCTGGGAGCCAGAAGAGGAGTCAACTCTGCAAACAACAGCTCCTTCAGGCCTGCTCATATGAATAATTAATTTCTGTTTTCTCACTGCCAGCCCACAAAGGTTACCAACAAGCCCAGCATTCAGGAGGAATACCATGCCCTTCTGAGACAATGAAGACAGGCGTGGGGGGCCCTGGGGGTGCACAGGGAGCCCCACAGTGAAGTCCAGCGTGGTGCCCTGCGCTCAACGGGAGCCTGCGGATGCGGGCACAGGCCTGTGTGCGCTCTCCCGGCCTCCGTGGGGCCATCAGAGCATCCAAGAGGTTCATTAGAGATGTGACACTCTGTGGCTTTCTCTGCTGTCAGCGGGAGAGGGCTGTGAGTTCCTCAAGATGCTTTAAAATAAAACAAAAAGGCACAATTATGCAGCCAAACCGAAGGCAGGCAGCTGCATACAAAGCAGGGCTTTCTCTGTAATAAGACAACAACCTCAGCGAGACAGTGCTGAGGTCTCACCTTCCTCCCCGGGCTGCAGCTGTGAGGCATCCGTAATTGGATGCTCCACTGCTCTGGCTCTTGGATTATTCAAACTGCAGGATTTCCAGAAGCCTCGGGTTTCAATTAAGGATATGACTAGGCAACAAGATGAACAAGATACCATTTTTCACCCTTATTGTCTATTTCCATGCACATGGCCACACCAGTAATGTCTGTGACAATAGTAATAAAATTAGCCAACATACACTGTTTACTATGTTTCAGGTGCTAAGTGCTTTATACATTGAACTAGTTCATCTTCACACCGACTTGATTAGGTATGGATATCATATTATTATCACCCTCAGTCTATAGGCAAGGAAACTGAGGCACAAAAAAATTGAAGTTAGCTCAAGGTCACATGGCAGTCAAGTGGCAGAGCTGGGATTCAAACCCAAGCAACGTGACGGTCCTAACGTGTATGCTTTGTACACAGCATGTTCTCAATCACCCTACCAGGGGCTGTTGGCATTTACACAGAGCTTACTGTATGCCAAACCTTGTGCTATACATTTTCTAGACATTATTTCATTTAATCTTTACAACATCAGGTGAAATATAATCATCTCCATTGTACAGAAAAGAAAATAGGTTTATAGAGAGGTGAAGTAATTTGATCAAGGGCACAGAATGACAAGCAGCTTACAGCCTAGAACCAAACCCAGGTTCCTCTGATTCAAAGCCAAGCTCTTAACCATTATTTGGTACAGAGTCCTAGCTCATCTAACTTACTGGGGTTCATAAAATCAGGCCTGGAACATCATCCAGTCCAATACCTTGTTTTAGAGATGAGGAGCTGGAGCCTGGAGAGATTAAGAATTAGTGGTGCGATGGAGTAGGGTAATTTTGGTCCCAGGAAGAGCTGAGCTCCAATCCTAATCTTGTTCTTTATTAGCTGTGTGACTTGGACAAGTGACTCAATGTTTCTAGACTCATTATTACTATAGAATAAGAATAGTAATACTTAGTCTCATTGGACTGTACTGATTAAAGTCCATGTGTAACATATACTTCTAATAAATACTTGGCATGGCAAAACCATATCATTATAGTCAGGCATCCCCAACTCATAGATTGATAGTTTCAAACTTTTGTTTACAAGTCTGTTCTTTATGATTTGAAATAATGGTGTAATTGGTGAGTAGGCTGTGAGGAAGTCCCCATATCTAATTAACGAAGACCTTGGAAAACTGCACTGCACTTCTGGAACTTTTCTGAGTGTCACACTCATTTCAAATGTGCAAAATCCCAGAGGACATCACATTTCTCAGAGATTTGGACAATCAGATATTTAGGTGTTCAGTTGTCACAAATAAAGTTAATATACTACTAGATCAGTGATATCATAGACAAAATAGGTTCCCATGGGTTTTAAATTCTAGTATTCTTTTCATTATGTTAGTGATTTCATGATTTTGCATCTGGAGCAATGGACCATGCTCTAATGGGCTGTCAGCAATGCAGAAATATCAAGATTGGTAACATGTATCAGGTTTCACTGAGGGGGGTTCTTATATTTGGTCACTATGGCTGATTATCTAGCAATATATGCCTATATGACCAGCCTCCCATAAAAGTCTCAAACCTTTTATTAGTTCTAATAGTTTTTTTGGTGGCATCATTAGGATTTTCAACATATAGTATCATGTCATCTGCAAAAGTGATATAGTTTTAATTCTTCTTTTCCAACTTGGATTCCTTTTATTTATTTTCTTGTTTGATTGCTGTGGTTAGGACTTCCAATACTATGTTGAGTAAAAGTGACAAGAATGGGCATCCTTGTCTTGTTCCTGATCTCAGAGGAAATGATTTCAGCTTTTCAGTGTTAAGTAGGATGCTGGCTCTAGGTCTGCTATATATGGCCTTTATTATGTTGAAGTATGTTCCTTCTATATCAACTATATTGAGAGCTGTTACCATAAATGGATGTTGAATTCTGTCAAAAGCTTTTTCTGCATCTATTGAGATGATCATGTAATTTTTATTTTTTAATTTGCTAACATGGTGTATCATATTGACTGATTTGCAGGTGTTAAGTCATCCTTGTAGCCCTGGGATAAATCCCATTTGATCGGGGTGTATGATCCTTTTCGTGTACTGTTGAATTCAGTTTGCTAATATTTTGTTGAGGATTTTTACATCTATGTTCATCAGTGATACTGGCTGTGGTTTTCTTTTTCTTGTGGTGTCTTTGCTTGGTTTGGTATGAATAAGTTCAGAAGTGTTCCTTCCTCTTTAATTTTTCTAAATAGTTTGAGAAGGGCAGGTATTAATTCTTCTTTAAATGTTTGGTAGAATTTACCTTTGAAGGCTTCTGGTTCTGGACTTTTATTTGTTGGTAGTTTTTGGTTTTTTTTAAATTACTGATTGAATTTCATTACTGGTAATGGTCTGTTCATATTTTGTATTTTTTCCTGATTCAGTCTTTGGAGATTGTACATTTCTAGAAATGTATCCATTTCATCTAGGTTTTCCATTTTATTGGTGTGTAACTGTTTACAGTAATCTCTCATATCTTTTGTCTTTCTGTGGTGTTAACTGTAACTTCTCCTTTTTCTTTTCTGATTTCTTTGAGTCCTCTCTTTTTCCCTTGATGAGTCAGGCTGAAGGTTTATCAGTTTTGTTTATCTCTTCAAAGAATCAGCTCTTAGTTTCATTGATCTTTTCTATTTTTTAAATTCTCTATTTGATTTATTTTTGCTCTGATATTTATTATTTCTTTTCTTCGACTAACTTTGGGCTTTGTTCTTCTTTTCCTGGTTCCTTTAGGTATAAAGTTAGGTTGTTTGAGTAAATATCAGGATAAAATATTATCCTAAAGTGCATTTTATTCTGGCAATCAAATAAACTAATTTGCATATAATAGATATAATCTATTCTTGAAGGATAAAAAAAAAACCCTCAAACCTTGAGATTGAAACAGACTTCCCTGGGGGAAGATATTCCACATATGTCTTTGCAGTTTGCTACGAGAGAGAGAGAAATCCAACATGGTGTAAGACAAGGGAGGACATCCAGAGCCTGTTTTGAATCTCTCTGGAGTCTGCTGATACATATATCTTTATTGCTGCTTTTGCTCTGTCTCCTCTGGAAAAAAATCCTAGCCATAAGTATAACCGGCTACTGAGTCTTACAAATCCTAGCAAATCACTGAATGAAACAATAGTGAAGCAATTTAGCCATTTCTGACATTGTTTTCCACATTTTTGAGACCTACTCTCTCATACATCCTTCTTCAGTTTGGGTCCTAGAGGTTTCAAGGAAAATACTTTGATTTCGGAGGCTCAGAGAGCTATTCTTCTGTATGAATATAACTCAAGTGTTTGTATCAGTCAAGATAAATGATGCAATACAGCAGGAAAAATCAGCACGAAATATTTCAGTGGCTTAAAGTAACAATGGCTTATTTCTCACTCTAGGATATATCCATTAAGGGTTGAGTAGTAGCTCTGCTCTGTATTGCCCTCCCTCTAGGACCCAGGCTGATAGAATCGCCATCAATTGGAACATTGTATATTGCAGTAGCTAAGGGGAAAGAGTGCTCTGAAGGGTCTCATACCAGCATTAAATGCTCCAGTCTGGAAGCTGCATACATCATGTCCACTCAAATTCATTGGTTAGAACTAGGCAAATAGCCCTACTCAATTTCAAGGGAACCAGGAATGTAATCTTACCTACCATGTTCCTGGAGAATAAAGGGGAACCAAAATATTTAGTTTATGGTCCTAATGACTAGCACTGGTCTTCATTAGCTGCAGAGGGCCTAGTTGGGCAGGTTTGAAGTATCAGCCTTTTTCTGCATTGACCACCTTCAGGAAACAACATATGCCTATCAGGTAGAAGGTTGCAAAATGGCAAATTCTCAGCTGGTGGGCAAGTGGATGTGGCAGTAAGTCAGAAGGGTACGTGTCAAAATCTCCTTTGAGCATGTGAGGTTGAAAATGGAAAATGGAAGAAAAATCCACCACAGACCTTGAGAATCACAGCTCTAGAATATGTCTTATCAATTTGTCCTACTGGTCCAAAAAAAAAAAAAAAATAGGAGAAGGGGGAGGAAGAGATGAAGATAAATGTAAAGAAGAGGAAGAAGAAATGAAAAAGGTTTTAAACTTAAAACCCCCAATAGTCTGCCAAGGTATTCCAAATCCCACAAAATTCTTACCTGAAAATGTACAATCATTCTTCTATTGTTCAATAAACACACTATGTCAGCATCGTGTTGGGGCAGTAATACTAGAATTAAAAGAAATGATCCTCTTCTAATATACCAAATCCAGTGGGGGGAACAGAGTGGCAAACCATTTTAAATCATTTCATAATTGCTCATATGAGTGAATGTGTAAGTTCAGGGAAGGATTGTGGGCCAACACTGAGCTGGTTTTCCAAAACCACTCACAGTCCCCTTCTCTCTTAACACTCTTTACTATAGATGCTAAAGAGTGAAAATTTCTGATTTGTCAGCCCTTCCTGTTGCTAATGGCCATGTGACCCAACATTGGCCAATAGCATGAAAGCAGCAGTTGCTAGGTAGGAACTGGGGGAAAGCCTTTTAAAGGGACAGCTAGCATGATCCCATCAATCTAATCTCATTAGATTTAGGGGCTAGAGCAATCACTCTTTTATGTGGAAGATAACTGGGGCTGGAGGAGAAAGGCTCAAGGCAGAACAATGAGTTCTGGCAGTGATTTAGATTAGAGGGAATGGAATGAACCTCTAGATATTCATGAACATATATTGAATACTTCCTATATGCCGAGCACTCTGACATGCTGGGGCTACAGAGGCAAATAAGACATAGGTCAGAATAAGGTGCTTCTCACGATGTCAATTACAACCCCAGGGCAGAAATGAGGGGTGCTTGTGGAACCTCAAGTTTGAGATATTCTGTCCCCTGCCCCAAGTCCAGGAAATACAAACAGGGTAGGATGGGGCCCAGAGGAATTAAGGTCAGCCTCATTATGCAGCAAGTCAAAGCGGCACCAGGACTGCTGTGGTGATGGGAAGAAAGTGACTTAAGAGGTGATGGTCCTTTTATGTACATATCTCACCCAAACAAGCCCTGATGTTCTCCCATATCTAGTCTGGTTATTTTAAATCACTGTGTTGGGGCAAATTAGAAAAGGAAATGGTACAGTCGTAGGAGAAGCCTAGACTCAAAACAGTCCCACTTGACCTGATGAAAATGGTCTAGAATTAAAAAGGGATGATGGTTGCACAACTCTGTGAATATACTAAAAACCATGACTGCACAGTTTTTTTTTTTTTATCTTTTTAATGGAGGTACTGGGGATTGAACCCAGGACCTCCTGCATGCTAGGCATGCACTCTACCACTGAGCTATAGCCTCCCCCCGACAACTGTACACTTTAAACAGGTGAATTTTATAGTATGTGAATTATCCTTGATAAAATTAATTAATGAATTAATTTTTTAATCGAGGGGTTAATAATCCCATCACTTAGCTCTAAGTGAACTTGGGCTTGTTAGTTCACTGGTCAGAGCCTCAGTTTTCTCACCTGTAAAATGAGAATGGTCATACTTTACAGCAAGAACAGAATAGTAGATTGTTCTGAATATTAAGTGTGGTCATGTAGGTTAAGCACACATCACGGTGCCTTCAGGTAGTAGAAGTGAAATATCTTCTAGATCCTTTCTTTCAAGTATCAGTAAAAACTTTAAAACAATCATTTTCTCAGCAGCCGCAAGATACGACATAAGCTCTAGGCAAGCTCCCTTCAGACAGTCTTGTCTCAGGCAGATGAGAGCAGGGATCAAATGGGGAGACAGGAACACCAACCGACGCTGACGCTCACTGCGGAAAGACTGCGGATTGACTCTGCAGCTTGAATAACAAGAGAGATTCACGTGGTGTAAAAAACAGCTACACAGACAGAGCGGATGGTAAAGTCAGGCGGGCACAGACATTTCCGCTTATGATTCTAATTTAGCATCCAAACAGAATCCAAGTTCCAAAATAGCCAAATTGACTATAACACCTGCACAAGCCAGTGTGGCTTCAACACAGCCCTGATGTTTAGAGATGACCCAGACCCCACTCCCCTCACTATGGTTCCTCAAAACCAGAATGAACCCAAGGCAAACCTTATACAACCAGAATTGTCTGGCACGATGCCAAGTCAGGGAATTTCAGTGGTCACTGAGCTTCTCATCTGTGACTATTAGAAAATCAACAAGGTACTTATCAAGTAACTGCCATGTGCCCAGCCTCATGAAAGGTATTGTTGTGAGGGAGAAAGAGAAGCATAAGCCATGATCCCTACTCTTAGGGAGCCAGCTGACCTCTTAGTTTGAGAGCAACACTTCACAGTAAACATGTAAAAGGCGTGCCTTGCACAGAGCAGTCGTTCAGTTGCTATTTGTTTCTTAGATCAATGAATTAATAGATGACACAATAACAAGACAATTGTGCGAGTGTGGGGCTCACTCTAAGAACCACAAGATGGGTTGGAGTAGTTGGGAAAGGCTTGTGCCAGAGGCTGCTAGTTGCCTACTCAATATCAATTCTTCCATTTTTCCTTGTAACAGAGCCCCTATTTTATTTGAGGTGGCCATATGCCCAGATAAAATACTACATTTCCCAGCTTCCCTTGTAGTCAGAGATAGCTAATGAGCTCTAAATAGAAATTGTCAAGAGAGGCTTCTAGGAAAGTGCCTTAAAAGGCAGATCAACAGCTGCTACTCAGTCTTATGTCCTTTCTCCCTTTCTTCTAATTCCTGTCTGAAACATGAATGTGATGGCTGGATTTCCAGCAGCTATTTTGGACTGGGAGGCGACCCTGAGACAAAAAAGCAAAAAGAAGCCTAAATCCTGATGACCACAGAGTCATCATACTCTCCCTGGATTGCTTATCGCTAGAATTCTTTTACATGAGCGATAAATAACCCTCTATCTTGCTTTTGGGGGTTTTGTTGAATGCAGCAAACCCATATCTTAAACAAATCAAGGTTCCACCAAAAAGCCAGGCCTTAAAGGAAGGACTGGCTTTGCAACTAAGGAAGTGAAGGAAGCAGGGCATCTCAAATGCCAGAAAGAGCACAGGAAAAGACACGGGCAGGAATAAGCACTGGCTGAAACCAAGTGGGTAGAGAGTAGGAAATAAGGAGAAGCCAGATGATGGTTTGGCAGTAGGGGACAGGGCTTGAATGAAGAAGGACCAGGAACCACAAAGGACTAAGAAAGTTTGTATCCCTCTGAAAAAGCAAAACACCTCCGGATCTGGAGGGGAGTAAGAAAGAGAAAGAGGCAGACAAAGAGGCTTAGGGAACTTCATTACATGAAGAGACGTATGAGCTATGGCCTGGTTCAGCCAACTGAAAGTTCCTGGACTTAAGACAGTAACAATAACACCATCTAAGATTTATTAAACACTCAAGTGCCCTGCCATGTGCTACACACTGTACACAGAGGATCTCACTGAAGCGTCACAAGTCTATGACATGGTCCTACTGTTATCACCCCCATTTGGCAGACAAGGAACTGGGCCTTAGAGACTCAGTAACTTATCCAAGGTAAGCATCACAATCCTGCAGGCGAGGTAAAATCATGCCCATTTTTCAGATGAGGAAAGGGTTTGTACCATTCTTTCAAAGCCAGGAAAAGCTATGAGGATCCTAACTTTAAAACATAAAGATCGAGTCAAATATAGAGCTAACTGCTTTGTAGTCTCTTCACCAGAAGAAAAACAGATGAGAAGAACAGAAAAGTTCCCAGGCTTGGCTGCATTTACCACTTGTAGAGGAGGAAGACACAGTTAAACAGGCCCACCCACACTCTCTGGGGGGCTAGTGATGTGTTCATGGGGAGTAGATGGTGCTAGGATGGTGGGGGTGAGGGGCGGGAGAGATGGCAAGCATTAAAGGCCCAAGCAAACAGAGACACCATGTCAACTCTGGTTACAAATGAATCACAGCCAACCACTAGCTCATGTGTCTCAAATAATTTCTTAATATCTCTCCACAACAGGGAACAGAAAAAAAAAAAAACTACTCTGTCACAGCTAAGGCTGAAAATTCAATACTTTGAATTAAGATATTCAGTCACATCCACTGAACACAAGGAATTCTTCCTGGAGCGAAAACCTCATTAGTCACTAACAGGAAGGGGAAAAAAACCCATCAGGTTACAAATGAAGCAGGTAACATGAGTCCCTAGTAGGAAATGCATTTCCCATGAAGATTAAAAATAAAAAGTCCCCACCGGCAGCCTGGCAGAATCTGATGGCAGGGCCTCCCAACCAGAGAAATCTGTAAGTCTATACCTGGCCCAGGATAGCATTACACACACCGGAAGGTAAAGAGTGTCAGCTTTGTAAGCCTGATCCAAGCTCCAGTGCCGACTCCACCACAGGCTGTTTTTTTTTAAATTACGATCATTTATTATTATTTTTTTAATTGAAGTATAGTTGATTTACAATGTTGTGTTAGTTTCTGGTGTACAGCATAATGATTCAGTCATACATATATATATATATATATATATTCTTTTTCATTATAGGTTTTTACAAGATATTGACTATAGTTAGTTCCCTGTGCTATGCAGTAGGACCTTGCTGTTTATCTATTTTGTATCTAGTAGTTTGTATCTGCTAATTCTAAACCCCTAATCTATCCCTTCTCCCCTTTTCTACTTCAGTAACCATAAGTTTGTTTTCTATGTCTGTGAGTCTGTTTCTGTTTTGTAAGTAAGTTCATTAGTCTCGTTTATTTTAGATTCCACATGTGAGTGATATCATGTGATATTTGTCTTTGTCTGTCTGACTTACTTCAGTTGGTATGATTATCTCTAGGCCCATCCATGTTGCTGCAAATGGCATTATTTCACTCTTTTTTATGGCTGAGTAGTTTTATATGTATACCACATCTTTATCCAATCATCTGTCAGTGGACATTTAGGCTGCTTCCCTGTCTTGGCTATGTAAATAGTGCTGCTATAAATATGGGGGTGCGTATATGTTTTCGATTAGAGCTTCCTCCAGATATACGCCCAGGAGTGGGATTGCTGGATCATATGATAAGTCTATTTTTAGTTTTTAAAGGAATCTCCCTTCTGTTTTCCATAGTGGCTGCACCAAATTACATTCCCACCAACAGTGTAAGAGGGTTTTCTTTTCCCTACATCCTCTCCAGCTTTTACTGTTTGTTAACTTTTTAAAGATGGTCATTCTGACTGGTGTGAGGAGATACCTCACTGCAGTTTGATTTGCATTTCTCTCATAATTAGTGATATTGAGCATCCTTTCATGTGCCTGTTGGCCACCTGTATGTCTTCATTGGAGAAATGTCTGCTTAGGTCTTCTGCCCATTTTTTGACTATTTTTGTTGTAGTTTTTCCTCTTTTTTGTTTGTTTGTTTTTGAGTTGTATGAGCTGTTTGTATATTCTAGAAGTTACGCCCTTGTCAGTCACATCGTTTGCAAATATTTCCTCCCATTCCATAGGTTGTCTTTCTGTTTTGTTTATGGTTTCCTCACCATAAGCTGTCTGATGCTGGGTAAATTTCTTCACTTCTCCTAGCCTCAGCATATTCACCTATAAAATGGGATGAATAACTTCCACTCACTAAATGAGGCTACATGAGATGGTCTGCTGCTCCTGTTGCTATGATTTTGACAGGACTCATATCTTAAGTGTTCTTTGCTTAAAATTTCAGGGGAAAAAAAAGGCCATAAGATATAACAGAAAGAGCCTAGATCTGGCTCATAGACATTGCTTTGAGGGTCATGAGCCTCTGACCCTGAGGTTACTTTTAGGGCTCCTGGGTCCTCATCTGTCTGAAGAGGGGCAGGAAGACCCTTAGACCAACCCTAAGATCTCTTCCTGTTCTAGGCTCTTGAATGTCGCTGAGGTTCTAAATGACAGTCCTTACCCATTTCAGGATTTAACAAGTTACCTCCTAGAAAGTTGTTTATCTAAAAACTTTTAGTTTCCACCCTAGAAGCAAAAAGGCCAGTGAGAACCTTGAGGGCAGGTCACCAACTTTTGCAGTCTTGGCCCTTAACACAAACCTGGCACAAAGTAAGACCTGGTAAATCATTGTTGAGTGTAATGGACACACGAATGAATGAATGATTTCCAAGGGCTGGCAAAAATAGAGACTGTTTTTCCACCACTGAGCAAAGTTTAATGCAAGGAGAAAATGCTACCAATTTCAAATATTAATGATATTTATTTTGTCATCTGAATTAAAATCAGAATACCAGATGAATAGTTGCTGCCAGTCAAAAGGATGCCTGACTTGGGCTTTTGCTGGAAGAGTGCACTTTGGTCCACGCGTGGCACAGGGTTTGCCACAGGCTACAGAAGGAATATGTAAACCCTGAGAAGAACAGGTTACCCAATCTCTAAGGCAGGGATGGCAGAGAAGCATGTTAACATCTGAAAGGAAAAATACCAGGGCCTCCACATGTGGGCATGCAGTTGTGTCTGCCCAGATGCTCCCAGCTGAGGAGCGGAGATCCAAAATCCAGCAGGTGGTCTGCTCACCTGTGAGGCCAAGACCACCCAGGAGCGCTATGGGTGGGTGGGAGCCCTGCTGGTTAACCTCAGCAGCAGATGAACTGGGGTCTGCTGGGGACTTTAATAATAAAGAAGATAATAATAATATAATAATAATGATGCATACACGCATATACACAAACACATGTATGCATTTAATGGTCACTGTGTTAATAAACTAAACTCTTTAAATATTTGATTGTACTTAATTTTCATAACTACCCTGAGAAGTAAGTGTTGGTGTTTGAGGCAGAAGAGCTTGCTGTTTAAAAGCTTGGACTCGAGAGTTAGACTGTGTGGATTCAAATCCTAAATGCTGCTTATAAGCTGGGTGGGCATAAGCAGGCTTATTTAAGCTCTCTGGGCCTCATGCTTCTCATATGTTAAGTGGAAATAATAATAGTGCCTGTCTTACGAAGCTGTTGTGGAGTATGAGTTAATACGTGTAAAATGCTTACAACAGGAGTAGGCACAAAGTTGAAGCATCAACTCAAAGAAAACCTACAGTCATAGTTAATACTGTGGGTGCTTACTATGTGTCAGGGCCTGTTCAAAGCCCTTGAGAAATATCCCATTCCTCTTATCAATGGTCTGATGTGAGCAGTGTTTATTAGTCCCATTTAACAGATTAGAAAACAGACACAGAAAATTCAAATAACTTCTCCCAAGGTCATGCAAGCAGTCCAGCTTCAGAGCCCATGGTCTTTATCAGCATTTTCAAATCTTTTGGCCCAATCCACAGCAAGAAGTACATTCTACATCAGGACCCAGTATACACTCAGACAGTTATACATAACTGAAACAAAGTTTTAAAACAGAAACTATGCACCATCACCATGTGCCATGCATTCTGATGCTTTCTATTATATTGCAACCCATTAAAAAAAATATATATCACTCGACAAATATTTGTGGAACACCTACTATGTGTTAGACATTGCTCTAGGCTTTGGAGGCTACGTCAGTGGATGAAAGAGAGAAAAAAAAATCCTTGCCCTCTTGGAGCTTGCATTTACCAGAAAGAGAAAGTAAATAAAATCCACATGCAAAATGGTAGCAACTGTGGTAATAATTTTGTGAGCACTATGGCGAAAAATAAAGCAGGGAAGACCAAGGGTGGCCAAAGAAGGTTTCACAACGCTTTCACTCCCCACTACGCTGATTTCAGCAGGCTGTCACCCACAATGGAAAACTCCTGTCCTTAATCTCGCCACTCCAGTGCCTCCTGTATATATGAAGCCTCTTCCTCCTAGATTGTGCCACATGCACACTTGTATGTGACACTGTGCACATGTGTACACATGTATAGGCGTGCATGGACGTGTTGCACGCATGTATGGATATGCATGTTCATCTCCATTCACTTCCTCACTGGGGAGCTTTGAAGATGGGAGGCCGGTGTTCAAGGGTTCCCTACACAATCCTGCCCTACCCTGCAGAGGGGTCCTGGAATGGAGCCTGAAAAATAGCCCAGGCACCATTAGCCAATACCATGAGTGCCAGACATGTGCCTTCAGTGCAGAAGGGGGAAAATCTTTTTTTAATCACTGGTCCACCCAGAGGGAGCACCTTTTGTAAATTGTTAGGCCAGAGGGAAAGCTAGTTCCTAATCTGAATCAAGGCCCTCTATGTGCTAGAGTGCCTTTAAGGAGAGAAGAGACAGCACACAGGAATAAAAATCACCTCCTGGGGAAAATCCAGTGCATTGGGCACACCTGGCAGGGTGATTGATGGTGATTGATGTGGCTCTGGGAGGAGATGGGACTGGAGCCAGCTCTAAAGCAACTCTCGGCCACCTAGGTAGCCTCCACTGAGGGCATTTGGAACTTGGCACGAAAGTGAAATCTTCAGACTCTCAGTTAAAGGGGCACATAAAAATGTTACTAGCATGGGCAGCAAAAGCACTGCCTATGGGAAAAGCAGCCAGTCTCTGCTAATGAATAAGTGTAATTGATCACAACAGATGACTTGATGGCCCTTCCAAATGTGCTTTTAGCAAAGTGGACAGTTTTTCATTCAAATGCAAACTCACTCAGATAAGATCTAATAATGGAGATTTTGGAACAATCCCAGCATCAGTGATTTCTTTTTTTTCCCTCCTACACTGAACAGGAAGGCTTCTTAAGTTCCTGGTCACAGCTTCACCCAGTCAGATGACAATTTATGTTTTCCCTATGGCTGAGGAGACCCTGACAGCCCCTGGGGCAGCAAAGGGCCAGTCACAGGATACCCCACATCCCTATCTGTCCTTTCCTCCTTAGCCCCTTTCCCACTCTCTGACCTATGGGGAGATGAGTGGCTGGGAGACACACTCAGTTCAATCATCCATTTATTCAATAAATATTTATTGAGCACTTACTATACACAAGGCACCGTGTTGACCATCACAAGGGGATTCCACCATAAGATAGTTAAGACCAGGTCCTGTCCTTAGAAGAAGGGGCAGATGTGAAGGGAGGCAGCAAATGACAGGAGGCAGGCGTAGAGGTCCCAGCTCACTCCAACAAGCACTTAATCTTTCTGAGCTTCAATTTCCTCCTTTATCAAATGAAGACACTGCACTAAACATGATCTCTGGGCACTAGGCCAGCTTGAAAACTCTATGATTCTAAGTCCTCCCCTTCCCACGCAGGCTCCTAGGCTTCTAGGAAGCTGACAGATCAGGTGCCGCCTTCTAGGAAGGGGGCAGTCAGGAAAGGAAACTTCCCCACAGTTAAAGTCTCTTTCATTTTGGCCAGCACACAAGATACAAGCTGAAGAAGATGAGAGGTAAGTTCAGGAAATTAATTGGAAGATTTAGACTTCCACATCAAGGAATCTGGGGAAAATGGGAGCCACTGGAATTTGTGCAGAGAAGAACGTGGCAAGGAAATCTGACCGACCTGCAGAGGATGAGCTGTAGGCGGGGAGGGCTGTGATGCTGCAATAGAGTAGAAAGCTGAGGCCTCAGGTTCCTCCCATGGTCTGGTGGAGCACATCATTCCATCTCAACCGCCCCACCCCCCCATCCTCACAATGCTTATTTTCTTAAACTCGCCCAAGTGGATTATCACTTTGCACCGTCTTTCTTTTTTCTTTCTTTTTTTTTTAAGTTCCACAAGTGCCTTCAAGGTAAACAGGTAAATCTTATCTCTCAGCCCAGGCGCCTGAGGTTTAACAGAACCTACAAGGTGTGCCAGGGAAGGACGCAGGAAGCCACCAGCAGCTCCCGGGATAGGCGAGGCTGGGATTTAGAGAGGGTTGCGCCTACCTGCAGAGGAGCCGTCGTCGTGGTCAGAGCTGTTGTGGCTGCAGTCACTGCCCCTCTCAGGCGAGCTGTGGCTGGGCGAGTCTCGCTCAGGCAGCCCCAGGAACCTCTTGCGCCGCCACAGGGGGAGGGGCTCCCGAGCGCCACGCCGGGGGCGCTCATCTGCCGCCGGGGGCGAGCCCCGCCAGTCCTTGGCCTCTGCCTCCAGCTGCTCCAGGTCGCGGCTCCTGCGCTGCTGCCGCCGGTTCCCAGGGATCAGGTGCATCCAGCGATGGGAGCTGCACGCCCGCGCCGGCTTTTCGGCCTCATCGCAGGTCTCGGGCAGGCAGGGGGCTATGAGCAACTGGCCGAGGACGAATTTCTCGTTCAAATCCACCATCTCGAAGTCGTGGTCACTGCTGTCACCACCATCGTCAGCGCCAGAGGCGTCCGGGTCGCCCTCCTCCGAGCCCCGCCCCGCGCGGGTCCCGGAGGACCGCTCCTCTCCCGGGGCGCTGGGAACTGTGCCATCGTGGCCGGGGGGCGCGCAGCCCTCCTGGGCCCTGAAGAGGAGGCGAGACTGCAGCATCTGTTGGTGAATGGCGGCGGTCAAGCTGCGCACCGCGCCCCCTGCCCCCGCCGCCCCGGGCCAGGTAGGAAGGTCCAGACACACGTAGGAGGGGCTCTTGGCCTTCGCGGCCACCTCTGGGTCGGGGAGCGAAGGCCCGGGGGGTCCTCCGCCGAAGCCTGATGCACCCTCCTTCTTGCGCGGCGGTGGCGCCTGCTCCGGTCCCGCCGGCGCCGGCTCCTCGGCCGAGACCCCCCCGCTGTCGCCGTCTCCCTCCTCCAGGCGCCCGCAGGGGAGGTCTCGCTTCTCCAGGGCCGCCTGCAGGTAGACGACTTTGAACTTCTCCTCAGCCAGCACCTGTTGCAGGTACTTCAGTTTGAGTTTGCTGCGCTCCAGCTCGCGCTCCATGTCCAGCACCGAATCCAGATGCATGACTGGCGCCTCCTCCCCAGGGAACTCGGCCTGCCAGTGGCGTTCAAAGTCCTGGGGATCCCACATACCGGGCGCCCCTTCGGGCCTCCGTGGCCCAGCTCCTCCGCGTGCAGCGGGCTGGGGTCGCGCCCGGCTCTCTCTGCGCTGCGCAGTCTCCTGCCCTTCACTTCAGCCCCAGAAGATAATATGAGAAAAAATAAAGTTTTTCCCCTTCCGCCCTCGTGTCTTTTTTCTTCTTCTTCTGGGTTTCGCCTCTCTGACGTCAGCGGCACTCGGCGGAGGCAGGCGCCTGGGGGCTCTGGGCCCGCCCAAGCAGGGCGCGCGGAGCCGGCGGTCTGCAGCCCCCGCACCGGGCAGGACGCCCCGGGAGCTCTGGCTTCAGGACAGCAGCGGCGGGGGCGGAGCCTCGCGGGCGCCTCGGGGCTGCATGGGCTGGGCTGCGAGAGGCCCCCGCGGGGCGGGCCTGCGGTGCCACCCACCCCGGAGGCGCCGACCACGCTCGAAACTGGCCGCCGTAGGCCGACTCGCACCTTCCTGGCCAGTCGGGCTGCGCGGCTCTCGCCGCCGCCAGCGCTGTCCGCGCGGGCTCCCTGCACACCAGCGCGGGGGCGCGCGGCCAGGGAGGCGGCAGCCGCGGGAAGGGAGCGCGCGGGGGCGCCCTGGGCCGCAGCCAAGCTCCCGCCCGCCGGCCGGCCCTCCGCAGCCTCGCCTGTCCAGGGTCAGGGCGGTGCCTGGGACCAAGAAGGAAAAGGTGGAGGAAAGGCGATGTGGCGCAGCGGCTAAGACAGGTGTCGAAGGCAGCCGTCTGCTGACCGGCGGGGTTGTCCTGAGCCAGGATTTATTGAGCGTCTTGAACTGACTTGTCCAAAATCACAGAGCTGTTTATTCCATAGCTGGGGATATAACTGGGGTTTTGGGTTTGTTTTTGGTTTTGTTTTGTTTGTTTTTGTTTTGGTTTGGTTTTTGAGACCCTTTAAAGCTGTCTCTCCATGTTCACTAGAGCTTTTCGGGGGAGAAATAGGCACGAGTGACAGTCCTAGGCCCCTGTGACTTAAAAACTGAGGGTTCTCCAGTGTGACTCCGTGTGACTGAATCAAACCATGACTGTAGGGGTCTTAGATACCTGGGCGTGTAAGAGGACCCTCCACTCCACTTCCTCTTTGTGGCCTCAACACTTCCCCTGGGGAGGAAAAGAAAGGAACCCGAGCCTGGGCTGGCACTCGCTATGGGGTGGATGCGGGCTCCCGCCTCGCCTATCCTCCACAACTGGCTGCACCGCTTTTCCAGGGTCTTGGCTCGTGAGATCCCACTGTCTGCAGAGAGGGCCTGATAAACTGTCTCATGCTTGCCACAGGGCGGGGACCTTGTCGGTGATTCACATTTTCTTCATTTTAAGGTTAAGGAAATTGATACTCTAAGTGACTTGGCAGTTGGAAATTCTGCCTGCTCACAAAGCTCTTTGGGCCCTGGAGCTAAACTCGGCGACCCCTTCTCTCCAACCCCCTGCCACTGGCCGCTCACCTGAATCATCTGCACAGGCCATCCCTCTCCATTTTTCAATCACTTTCAGCCTATCCCTCAAGGCCGGATATTGGGAAGATACCAGGAAGCTGTTTCTTAACTAAAAATGAGATAGAGTCATGCTTTTGTTCAAAACCCTCCAGTGGCTCCTCATACCTCCAGGATGGAGTCCAGACTCCTTTTAGTGACAAATGAGGTCATCCTACATTTGGTCTCTGCCTACTACTCTACCTTCCTTCTAGGCTTTAGCCTTACCAACTCCACGCTGTCCTTAAAGACACCTAGCTCTTTATGGGTGCCTTTTCTTCTTAGAACGCCTGTCCCTACACACAGGCGTAACTCCCTGCTGCCTGCGGGACTCCAACCCTCCTTTAAGACCCAGCTAAGAAAGCTTCACCTCTAAGAAACTTTTTCTGGCCCCTCTCCCTCCTCTTTGTGCCACACTCCATCCTGTATGTGTCTTTATCTTTGCCCTTGTTCTGCTATATGTCAATTATTAGTGACATCTTTTGTGTCCCTTTCTTACGTAACCTCCTCTCAAGGTCAGGGATTATGTCTTTTCCACCTTTGTATTCTTGCTACTTCTTGCAAAGTGTCATTGAGAGAGAACTGATAATTGTTGAATGAAAGAAATGAATGAATGAACGAACACGCAGACAAACGAATCCCCACTCTGTAGTCCCTGCTTAGCTGCTCCAGTGGTGAATCACTCCAGGCTGGGAGCAGACATGCTTCCCACAGAGGCTTCTCAACTCTGTAATTTCCTTCCTTGACAAAGTTTGATTTACTCACTTTCCCAATATACCTTCTTTCTTTTTCTTTCCTTTTTCTTTCTTTTTTTAAAAATTTGGTGTGCCAGTGGTAGGCCTCATCACTGTGTTTATCTTTGTGCCCAGCTGCTATGGGGAAATGGATATGGCTTTAAATTGAGTATTTCCCAATCTGTGTGATTTCTCAACCCTTCACCTGGTCCCTCAGACTGTTTTCTCTCCCACCTTCGCTTCACATTTTGAAGAGTCTCCCTAGAGGCCACCACCATCTCTTTTGTCCACTGCGAGGGACTGAGATGCCTCAGTGCCTACAGCCTACCAGTGCAGGGGCATTCCATCAAGCAGAGTCCACAAGCATCTTGGCCTCTGTTATGATTTCAGAACAGAAAAGAAACATATCACAGCAGGGATGGATGACCCCAGTCAAAAGCTTATTGACTGGAAGATGTTTAAATGTGTATATTTAAGTACACAAAGAAAAAACCCTATACGTTACTATAAGCATCAGTTTCTGAATTTGTGATTTCCCTGTAAGGACAGTTTCAGCTCTGTCCTTTAATTAAAGCAACAGTATGATTCCCTTTCTGTCCAAGGAAGTTGTTACCAATACCACTAATTTTTTCCACGAGGACCAATATAGCCAGAAATGCCAGCATTCATCTTCTATAAACAGATCCCAGGAGCAAAATTCATTGTCTGTAGCTGGTGGATAGTTCAGTTTTATTACTTGGCTTTGGGTCATCATGGGGGCAGGGGTAGAGTGGTCGACATTTATTGGGTCCACACTTCTAGTTGCCATACATCTTTGAACTCATCTAATTTCTCACAACAACCCTGTAAAGAACATATTATTGTCGAGAGAAAAAAATGGGAGATCAAAGAGGTTAGAGGTCACACAGCTTATGTGCTGGATTCTAAAGCCCAGTAGCTTTGCCAGGGCTTGGCCCAGGTGCATCTGTCATTAGCATTCACTCATTCGATAAATACTTGTTGAGAACCTACCAAGTGCCACAGCCTGGCAAATAAAGTTTAAACTTTGTAAACTGGCATATATGACTCTTCACAATGGATCCTCTGACCACAGCCTACTTGTCCAACCCTGTTTCCTGAATTTCTTCTGCTTGCTGCACCCATTTAGGCCACCAATCTGAGTCACCCTCTGAGCAGATGACTCTTGTGTTCTGTGCGTTTGAGCCATCTCAGATTTTTGCTGCAGCTTCAGTGGACAGTTCCCATGGGCTGCTTGGGTCTCACCTCAAATACTCACTTCTACTGCTCTCCACTTTTCTGCCCTGGGGTTTTTCTCAGTCACAAAGCTCAAGGGCATCCCAGATGGAAGCTTCTATGGGGGAAGTTTTCCCCGGGGACACCCCATGGCCAGTGGAAATGGGAGCTGGTTAATAAATGCCCCAGGCTCCTGTCTTTAGAGGGCATGTCTGAGGCATACTATACACGGTTGCTTTGTGGTCTCCAACAGGAATGAGACCCCGTTGTTCACAGTGGTAACCAATCCATAATGAGCTCTCTATTGGCTTTCCCTTCTTATCTGTCTCTCTCTTCCTCACTCCTGCTTCCTTCTGGAATAATCTCCCGACTGAAATACTTGCACTGGTCCTTGTATCAGTCCCTGCTTTGCCCCCTGCTTCCCCAGCTAAGACACCCTCCAGCCTCCCCACACCCTCTCTGATCCAGCCACACAGGACGCTTCACCATTCACCCAGTTACTCCTCTGTCTCTCCTGTCTCCTTTTGCCATGTTGCTTCCTCCTGTATGAAAGGATGAGATCCCTTTTCACCTGTCCAAGCCCAGCTCACCTGTGACACTCTCTCTGAAGCCTTCCCCTGCCCAGGTCTGGTTAGGCATGCTTGTCTACAGAGGGATTTAACTTAGTCACACCACAGTGTAATTAATTCCATGGCTCCTTGAGGAAATCCTGGCTCCAGCTGGTATCTCTTATCCCTCCAATTGCCATAGCCAGAGTCAGTGCCCAGTACATGTCTGCTGAGTGAGTGAATGATGAATGAGTGCATGGACCCTTTAGAACTTAACCTCCTGCTATCTTAAGCAGGACCACCATTACCCAAAGAAAGAGTGGGAAGACGCCTCTGAGGTCTAACTGCCAGGAGCTCAGCTGTTTAAAAAACTTCCTTTAATTAATAAGCAGCCTCTTTGGAAATATATGATTTGACTATCAGTCATTCACATTTCAGTGTGAACTGCTTCTCCCTTGCTTTCTTCAGGGTTATCTGAGGTTCATAAGAGAGGGCTGGGAGTTTGGACTAGGGAGGAGAATGGATGCTGAGTGCAGTCAGAAGGAGGAGGGTAACCTGGGGAGCATTGGGCAAGGGTGAGACCTGCATCTTTGCAGTAGCTGTGAACACAGAACAAAAGGCCCCTCCTTCTGAGGGCCTTCTCCACCAGGCTTACTTCCTCTAACGCAGGAGTTCTCCTGCCTACAAATCAGAATAACCTGGGAGCCATGAAGACTGTCCAGTCTTGAACTTTCTTCAGTACCAATTCATTCAGAATCTTGGGCATGGGATCCTACATCAGAATTTTATATTTTACGTTTATTGAGGTATAATACAATCAATTCACTGAAGTATGCCATTTGATGAACTTTGGTAATTGCAAACTGTCGTGTAATCCCACAACAAACAAGATACAGAACAGCTCCATCAGACTCAAAGTTTTCCTCCCACTGTTGTGCAGTCAACTCTCTTTCCTGACTCCCAGTTCCAAGTAACCATAGTTTTCTATAATTTCTGTCACTATAGTTTTGCCAATTTTATAGAGCACAGAATTTCTGCCCAGATAGTCTCTGCAATTATAAGTATTTTCTTCTCCCAGCTTTATAAGAAAAACAGCCAGATGGGAGAGATGCATAGGGCAAGTGTGTTGAGAAGCTGGAGCTGGTGTATTGAATTAAGAATATGCAGATTATGACCTGCTGAATGAGGGGGCCCAAGCCACCCACACAGGGTTGGCAGGTAGCTCCCTTAGCGTCTGAGCTTCCACTGTGGGGAAGTGAAACCCATGGAGTCATTTTGATTGAACGTGTACTTTCAGTATATTCACACAAAGGAAACAGTCACCAGATTTATTACTTACAGATCTCAGAAGAAGGTGGGGTGGGGCATAATGAGCTGAGGGAAGGCAATCCTTCATCCCAGGTCAGGGTAGCAAGCACCTATTACTTATAAGGTGGTTGGGGTGCAGGTCACTAACTTCTCACAGGCTCAACTCTATGTGGTTTTTTTTTTATAAAAGGCACCCCAGGAAAAACAAAGTCAGAACTTGAGGTGGGAATCCTAAGCTCAGGTCCTTATCTAAATGTTCAGAATTGGTGTGAGCCAGGTTGTCATACTGTATCATTTTCAGACAGCATCTCAAAACAGCTGTTTTCTCATCACACAAGGTATGGGAAAAAGGCAAGGAGCTTCCATGCCCTTTCCGATGACATCACTCTCCCCAGATCTCCATGTGTTCACCCACACAGAAGTCCCCAACTTCATTTTTTCTTGTAGATGGATATCCAGCTGTTCCAACACTATTTGTTGAAGAGAATATTCTCTCTATTGAATGATATTGGCACTCTTGTTGAAAATCTTTAGAAATTGAAAATCAGAATAGAACTACCATATGATTCAGCAATTTCACTTTTGGATATATATCCAAAGAAAATGAAAATACTAATTCAAAAAGATACACATACCCCAATGTTCATAGCAGCATTATTTACAATAACCAAGATATGGAAGTAACCTAAGTGTCCATCAACAGATGAATGAATAAAGAAGATGTGGTATACACATATAATGGAATATTACTCAGCCATAAAAAAGAATGAAAGTTTGCTCTTTATGACAACAGAAATGTATGTGGAGGGTATTATGCTTAGTGAAATCAGTCAGGCAGAGAAAGGCAGATACTGTATGTTTTCACTGATATGTGGAATCTAAAATATAAAACAACTGAAAACAAAAACAGACTCACAGAAGAGAATAAACTATTGGTTACCAGTGGGGAGAGAGGTGGAAGGAGGTACGAGATAGGTGAAGGGGATAAAGAGGTACAAACTATAAGGTATAAAAGAAGGAAGTTATAAGAATGTAAGGTACAGCACAAAGAATATAACCAGTATTTTATAATGAGTTTATATGGAGTATAATCCATAAAAATATCAAATCACTATGTTGTACACCGAGAACTAATATAATATTTTAAGTCAATTATACCTCAAAAAATTGAAAATCAATTGACTATAAATGTATGGGTTTATTTCTGGGCTTTCAATTCTATTCCATTTATCTATGCCATTTATCTTTGTGCTATTACCACAGTTTTGATTACTGTATCTTTGCGGTAAGTTTTGTAATCAGAAAGGGTTAGTCCTCCAAAGTTCTTTTTCCTGGTGTTCAAATCATCCCATCTTTGGCCAGAGGGAGATTCTTCAAGTTAACTTCTGAGGCCTTTTGACGTAACTCTAAGCAGTCTTTCATAGTTTTGTTGCTTTCTTGTTTGACAAGCTGTTTCAGGCTTATCCTACGTATTTCTTGTCCCAGATGTAAAATCAGGTATTTCTTCAAAGAGCTCTGGTTCTTTTTAGTGGGAAATGGCATTTGGAAACCTCAGTCAGGGTATTAGAGGTATTTATACCTTTTGGGTTGGTCATTATTTATAGGTGTAAGGTAAGGGTTCAATTTCATTCTTTTGCATATGGATATTCAGTTTTCCCAGAGTATGTCCCCTCGACATTTAGATAGACATAGATAAGTTGCCCTCAAAAAAAAAAAAACAAAACAAAACACAAAACCCTGTACCTCAAACCAGAAATCAACTCACAGACATAGAAAACAAATTGTGGTTACCAGTGGGGGAAAGGAGGGAAGGGAAAGATTAGGAGTTTGGGATTAACAGATACACATTACTATATACCAAATAGATAAAAACAAGGACCTACTGCATAGCACAGGGAACTGTATTCGATTTCTTGTAATGAGCCTTAGTAGAAAATAAACTGAAAAAATATTTATGTATGTATGTCTATATATAACTGAATCAATCTGCTTTACTCTTGAAACTAACATTGTAAATTGACTACACGTCAATAAAAAATAAGAATTTAAAAAACTCTGTACCCATTCGTACTCATATCAATAGTGCACGAAAGAGATCATTTCTCCAGACCTTTGCCAAAATTGGATGTTTCAACTTTGAAAAAAAAATTTGTTGTGGAAAATTTTATATATGAAAGATAGGATTATAAGGATTTTCCATGTGCCCCATCACACCTTGAACTCATGGCCAATCCTGCCTCGTCTAAACTCCCATCCTCTTTCCTGTCTCCACTGGAGTATTTTGAAGGAAATCCCAGATGTAAAACATTTCATCTGTAAATAATTCAGTAAGCATTTCTAATACAGAAATTTAAAAATACATATATAACCACAAGTCCCTGATGACAACTCAATAAATTAACAATAGTTTCTTAAGATCATCAAATATCAGTCTTCAACTTCCCTATTGTCTCATAATTTTATTATTAGTTTGTTTGAATCAAACATTTCACAGATCACAGTCTATAAGTCTTTTTTTTAACGTATAGGTTCTCCTTCAGTGTCCCCTCAACCCTCGCCTTCGTATGTGCTGGTGATTTATTTGTTAAAGAAATTAGATGGTTTGTCCTGTAGAGTTTCCCACAGTCTGTATTTTGCTGATGGTAACTTCATGGTCTCTTTTAACATGTCCTTCCTGTGAATTGGTAGTTAGATCTAGAATCTTGATCGGATTTAATTGGGGAGGGGGTAAGACTGCTTTGTGGGTGGAGTTGTGTACTTCCCTTGGTGACACTCACGTCATCACATTTTTCTTGCAATGTTGGCAGCCACTCATGAGACCTGCAAATGGGATTATGCCATCATTCAGTCACCACTTAGTAGCCGGAAAGTTATCTACAAAGAGAAGCTTTGCCTCATCAACTATTTGTTTACCCAGAGGCGCAGTTCATATAGGAAACACAGGACGACTGCTTGATTCTTTACTTCTATTTCCGATGTTTTAAAATAATAAGTTGCTTCATTAATGTCCTTGACAGGTACTCAATGAGGTTTTCTTTTGTTTTGAACTGTTTTTAGTACAATGACACATTCAGGGGTTTAAGTATGTTTATGCATTGTGCTCTACTGTAGTAATTATAGTTCTTGATGTTCAAATCATCCCATTTTTGGCCAGAAGGAGATTCTTCAAGTTAACTTCTGAGGTCTTTCGACATCGCTCTAGCAGTCTTTCATAGTTTCGTTGCTTTCTTTTTGACAAGGTGTTTCAAGCTTACCTTACCTGTTTCTTATCTCAGATGTAAAATCAGGTATTTCTCCAAAGAACACTGATTCTTTTTTAGTGAGAAATGGCATTTAGAGACCTCAGTCAGGGTATTAGAAGTGTTTATACCTTTTGGGTTGGTCATTATTTATAATGGAAAAAGCCAGGCAGTATATGCATTTAAACTATGTCATGAGTTTATTAAACTATGTCATGAGTTTATTAAACTATGTCATGAGTTTATCGTGAGTTTTCCAATTAATACTCAGGATGACAGAATTTTTACTTGCTCTCAAAGATCTCACTTTCTCCTGCTCCTTTTTCCTCCTCAGGAAAGAAAAAAAAGCCCCTGTACTCAACAATACTAACTTGATGACTTATACCATGGTCTCGTGGGACTTGTCATTAACTTGTATGTCATCTGTGCCCAGGGACCACGCCTGTCCTCTGTGTGTCGTTCTAAATTTAGCACACGTGCTGCAGGAGCGAGAACTAACTTTATAATCTTCACCAAACCGAAAGGTGAAAAACGGTATCTCATTCTAGTTTGACTGTGCCGTTCTTCGGTAATTAGTGAGGCTGATGGTGTGTTTTTTCATTATCAGCAAGACCCTGGTTTAAGTTTTTTCCCCCAAATTGGTATTTTCCACAACAGCATTTCCCAAACTTTAGTCATCCGCTTAGTAGGCTTTTTCCTACTTAACGAGTCACCTATGCTAATAATACTTAATGTATTTTTAGTCACCGAGCCCCCCTCCTACTAAATAGTCATATACAAGCATAATAAACATGAGTAGATTTGGTGTCTCCTTTTATACCTCCCCAGTACACGTTAACAGAAATACATTACTCTTTTTTTTTAACATTTTTTATTGATTTATAATCATTTTACAATGTTGTGTCAAATTCCAGTGTAGAGCACAATATTTCAGTTATACATGAACATATATATATTCATTGTCACATTTTTTTCTCTGTGAGGTACCATAAGATCTTGCTTATATTTCCCTGTGCTATACAGTATAATCTTGTTTATCTATTCTACAATTTTGAAATCCCAGTCTATCCCTTCCCACCCTAAATACATTACCCTTAAAGTAAAAAAAGTAGGTACCACCCAAAATCATCTCATGCATCACCCACCTGTGGTGTGAGCATCACGCGCCGGGGATCGCTGCCCGACAGGCACCGGCATTCTGTGCATTCTGTGACGGAAACGGAAAGACAGATGCCAGTCACCATCTTTCCTGGGAAAGACCACATTCTGAGAAAAGCCAGACCAGATGCCTGCCCTCACATGGTGCTAAAGGAAGCTGCCCAGTAGCAATAATGTGCATTTTTTTTTTTGGTGGTGGTGGTGGTGGTGGGTGGAGGTAACTAGGTTTATTGATTTAATGATTTTTTAGTGGAGGTACTGGGGACTGAACCCAGGGGACTCGTCCGTGCTAGGCATGCACTCTACCACTCGAGCTATATACCCTCCCCCCGCAATAATGTGCTTTACCATCTGATGTGGAAAAGAGGACCTGGGACTTGATTGTAATGAGGTTGAGAGCCAGCTGGTGTCTTGGGGAAACCACATTCCCCCTCCAGCTCTCAGTTTCCTCATCCATAAAATAGGAAAGTTGGGGGAAATGACTTGAAATCCTTTCCAGGTTTGAAGGCGAGGTTTGTAACCCCTTCCATCTTCGTGCACGGGGAGTTCCTACTTTAGAAGTGAGAATGTTGCTCCCTTATAGCCACCTATTATCCCCCATCCGAGTTCCTGGGTCAGAACTGGTGGTAGAGTTCACACCAGCAGGCCTCTCTCTGATGTGACTGACAGAAGACTAACACCTAAGCAGCTGGCCAGCTCCTAAGCACAGGAAGCACCAAAGGGCAGCTAAGAGTTAAAGCAGCTCCAACCAGATCCTGGAGGTGCTGAGGTCAGGGCAGTGCAGGCTGTGTGATCATCACAAGAGAATGAGACCTGCCATCAGGAAAGCTCGGGCAGCCCTGGGCAGGGGCAGATCCAGCAGGAAAGGGCATTAAGAAGTCCAGGAGAGGCAATTCACACAACCCCAGGAGCCCAGCTTCCAGCAGCTGGGGCCAGGTGGATGAGGATCAGGAGTGAGTGAGTGTGTGTGTGTGTATGTGTGTGTATGTGTGTGTTCTGTAGAGAAGCAGAAAAGCACAGGGGCTACGAACCAGAAAGCGGAGGCTTGACTCTCACCCTCGCCCCCTACTAGCTATGTGGCCTTGAACTTAAGGAACTGTCTTAGTTTCCTCTTCTGTAAAATGAGGATCATACTATGACCAACTTCATGAGATAGTAATTAGGATTAAAAAGGTTAACACAGGAAAAACAGAATGTCCATAAGTATCAGTTTATGAGTTTCTAAAAGAGAGAGGAAGAAAGAAGAAGAGTGAAGGAGAAAGGCAGAGCAAGTTAATCAAAGCTACATCTCCAGGCGATAGGGTGATGAGGCAGGGGGCATTATCGCCAGCCCTGAGGTCAGAGGAGTACACAGAAGTGAGTTTCTCTTACAGAGTGAAGGCTTAAAAAAACAAAAAACAAAAAACAAAAAACAAAAAAACTACCTCAAACAAACAAAAAAGTGCCTTGAAGTATTTTGCTACTCGGGAGAACCCAGGCCCCTGACCTCACCCAACAAGGTGTGTCTTGCCAAGGAAAATGACATCATTTGAAAGTAATTAATATTGTGGATCAACTATATTTCAATTTTTAAAAAAGCAAAGAAAAACAACACATTGCTCGGAGGCATGTGTGCCTCCTGTTATCTGTTTGAGGAAGAAGCTAGTTAACCAGTGATGGTACCTTCTATGCAGCCTCCCATGCAGCTCAAAGGGGTGCAAATTGCACTTAATCTGCGAGGACAGTCACAGTGAGGTACCATGAGTTGTACCACCTAGAAGAGGAATAGGTAGATCGCAGGGGTGTGCCGTTTTCTCAGTGACAAGTGTGGAGAAAACCACAAATTGCTGTGGACGGTGGGTCAGGTAACCTGCTTGGGGCACTAAGCTCAGTTCCAAATGGTCAGTGCTGGGACCACCTAAGCACCCCAGGATCAACCAATGCTATGACCCTAGGGTTGATAATCTCTTCCTGATGCCACACCCACAGAAAATGCTACCCCAAAGGAAGTCGCTTCTCGTCACCAAAACAGAACCCAAGACCTGTTGCAACATTTTTTTTTTTTTGGTACTTAAAAAAAAAATCTCTGCTCACTTCCTTGTAGCAATATGTGTGCGTGTGTGAGCGCGCACAGACGATATCTAAAGAGGCAAGCTTCCCTTCAGCCTCTTTCCTCAACTGCTGGAGAAGGTTTGAATCCTGGACCACATTTGTCTATTTCCCTGGAATTTTTTCCTGCCGTGGGTTATTCTCCTCTGAGACTGGCCACCACCCTCACCTGCCCCCAGAGTCAGCAAGACTCAAGGGACATGAAGAAGTTCCTTTAGAGGGGACGGTTTAGCTCTAGCAGTAGACTTACCATATGATCCAGCAATCCCACTCCTGGGTATACATCTGGAGGGAACTCTAATTCGAAAAGATTCATGCACCCCAATGTTCATAGCAGCACTATTTACAATAGTCAGGGCATGGAAGTAACCTAAATGTCCATCAACAGATGACTGGATAAAGATGTGGTATATGTATAAAACAGAATACTACTCAGCCATAAAAAAGAGTGAAATAATGCCATTTGCAGCAACATGGATGGGCCTAGAGTTTATCATACTAATTGAAGTAAGTCATACAGAGAAAGACAAATATCATATGATGTCACTCATAAGTGGAATCTAAAAAAAATGAGACAAATGAACTTATTTATAAAACAGAAACAGACTCACAGACATAGAAAATAAACTTAAAGTTACCAGAGGGGAAGGTAGGAGAGGGATAAATTAGGAGTTTAGGATTAGCAGATACAAACTACTATATATAAAATAGATAAACAAGAAGGTCCTACTGCATAGCACAGGGAACTATAGTCAATATCTTGTAATAATCTATAATGAAAAAGAATGTCTATGTGTGTATATATATATGTATATATATATATGTAACTGAATCATGATGCTGTACACCAGAAACTAACACAACATTGTAAATCCATTACACTTCAATTTTTTAAAAAAAATCCCTATTTTATAACTGAGGAAATTGAGGCTCAGAGAGGTTAAGTAACTTGACTGAGTTTGCTCAGCTGATGTTAGCAGGATCTGATCTAAAGTACGTGAAGTTCTAAAGCCTGGGCTTTTTTCTACAAAAACAAAGATGTGTAGAGTGCTGGAGCTAGACAGACCTCAGAGCTCACCAACTCCAACATCCTCATTTTATAGAGGAAATGAAAATAAGGGGGGGGTGGAAATCAGACAAACTTATCTTTTTCCTCCAGTTTATATAAGGATGGCCCTAATTCCATCATCTAATGCCCTAATGCATAGCATCTCCCCGGAATAAGTAATCTTCAGCAGGGCCACTCACTCCCACAGGGTAGATGCCAAACTCCCTCTTTACATGCTTTTCACCCTCCTGCCCTTATCTGCTGAGCATCCAATAACACATCACAGAATGGCTACCGATTTTCTCTTACTGGAAGATTTCTATTTCTTGTAGCACTGATAATGGAGTCTTGAATTAGCTGGACAACTTTATGTTGCAAATAACAGAAACTCCAACCCAAATTGACTTAAAAAAATAAAAGTCATTTATTGGTTCACATAGCTGAATGGTTCAGAGGTGGGGCTAACTTCAGGTGGGGCTTGATATAGGCTCAAACAATGTGCCCAGGACCTAACTTCTCTCTGTTGGTTTCTTGGCATCCTCAGCATTGGTTTTAATCTCAGGTATCCTCTCCCTCATGGTGGCAAAATGGCTGCCAGGAACTCCTGAGGCTACATCCTTCCTTATTTGTATACTTCCTCCAAAGAAGGGGGCTCTTCCCAGAAACCCCAGCAAACATTTCCTTGTATCTTATTGGCTTGGCTAACTACCTATTTTAAACCAATCACTGGATTTCGGAGTTGGGACACTCTGTCTTCAGCTAATCAGGATCCATCTCTGGAACTAGGGGGTGGGGTTAGTTGTGTCTAAATCACATGGCTGAGAACCAGGGGACAGTTACATCCCCATGAGAAATTAGGGTGGTGTTGACAGAAGAGGGGCTAGCAAACCAAAAAATTTCTGCTCTGGGTTGAACGAAGGGTCCTCAAAGAGCTCTCCAGTTCCTGAGAGTTCGTTGTTCCATTCTGTTTCTTTCTCCTCTTCGAGGCAGAGGAGGATGTTTTTGCATATGCTATCCTTTCCTTATCTTCTTGGAGATAAGGTGAGCCTCATCTGCCATCTGCCTGGCAACAAACCACTTGCGAATTACACCCAGGGTGAACGTGGGACAGCTGTGTTCCTAATGGATGCTCCTTGGTGGCCAAGGATGGGACTGCTCAGATGCACTGTAGGAGGGCTTTGAGATGTTTTAAGTAGAGGAAGCAGCCCTTAAAACAGCCATGAGTAAAAACTGATGCCAGAGAAGTGAGCAGGGCTAGGTGCTTATTTCACTAATTCGGTGCTGCTTTAACTCAGTTTTAATGCTATTTAGGATGCACCTGCCCAGAAGCCCTCTCAGAGGAGGTCAGAAGGTAATTAGCAAATTACTATGCCTGCCAGCCTTTTTCAGTGTTCTCATCAGCAGGAGATCCATTAGTGTCACCACAGGCCATCTTTGCTGAGTGCCAAAAAATCCGTGACATTAAGAAGTCCAGCTTTGGTTCCAATTTACCTGTGGGCAGGTAGAAGCTACAGACCCATCTGTGCTTCCTCTAGGAGGAGGGGAGGGAGGGGCGCCAGACATCCTTTGAAACCCTTCCAGCCCTGGGATGAAGACTGACGTGAGATACAAACACTACTGTGGATCATTTGTGGGGAAACAAAGGGGAGCCATCAAAGCCCATGGCATGTAGTGGCCTCACGTACATTTCGGTTGTGATGCATTTATGTGTAGAAGGTGCTTGGCTGTCTTACACTGTTTCATTGTTTGTATTTTAACCTTCTTCCTGATTTTCCTTTTAGTCCAAGGGTCTTCACATCCAGTCCTCAATCTCTGAGGAGTGTTGCTCTGGTTAGCTCAGTTGGTTAAAAGACAAAATAAGGGCAATTTCACTCCCAGGTATATGTCCCTAAAATAATTGAAAGCAGGGACTCAAACAGATACTCGGACACCAGTGTTCATAGCAACATTATTCACAGTAGCCCCAAAGTGGAAAAAACCCAAATATGCATCAACCAATGAATGAAGAAGGAAATAAAATGTGGTATATCTATATAATGGAATATTATTCAGCCATAAAAAGAATGAAATTCTGGTGCATGCTACAACACGGATGAACCTTCAAAATACTATGCTAAATGAAATAAGCCAGGCACAAAAAGACAGATATTGTATGACTCCGCTTACATGAGATACCTAGAACAGGCATATTCACAGACACAGAAAGTAGAAGAATGGTTCCCAGGAGGGATGGGGAATTATTGTTTAATGGGTACAGAACTTCTGTTTAAGATGATGAAAAATTTCTGGAGATGGTAATGGTTACATAACATTGTGAAAGTATTTAACACCACTGAGTTGTACACTTAAAAGTGGTTAAAGCAGTTAATTTGGTAAATATTATGTATATTTTATCACAATTAAAAACTGTTTCTTAAGTCAAAGTTTGGAGTAAAATCTAAGTAGAGGCCTATTAGCTCCATTCTGTCTCATAAACCACGTCAGCCCCATCCCAAGCCCAGCTGGTGATTAGAAATTAGTGCCTTTGGCCAAGAAGAGAGTTCATGTTAGGGCGATCTCTTCTGGTTGCTGGGATATAGAGCCCATCTGCTGCTTTAATAGTGGATTAGAAGGTTGGCCATGAAACTGAAGGTTACACCTCAGAGGTGTAAATACATGACATCCATATTGTTCAAACATCAAATAAAACAAAACACAGGTAGTAAAATTCTCCCTCCCACCTTTTTCCCATCCACTCAGTGCCCATATCCCTCAAGAACTGACTCTCAATTTTAGTTTCTTGTTTATCCTTTTAGAAAAATTTAATGTGTATATAAGCTATTATGGACATATGTTATTTGCCCCTCTCTCTTTTTTTTTTACCCAAATGGTAGCAAACAGCCCTGAACCTTGCCTTTTTTCGTTAGAGTGCATCTTGCTGAACCTTTCACAAAATATGTAAGGAGCTTTCTTACTCTCTTTTTATAGCTGTATAATATTCCAACATATGGAGGGACCATGATTTATTTAACCAATTCTTTATTGTTTAACATTTAGCTGTTTTTTTTCTTTTGCCATTATATAATTATAATGGATAACCCTGAATGAATGCCATTTTGCACATGTGTAAGGAAATCTTCTGGAAAAAATGCCTGGGAATGGGATTACTAGACCTGAGGGTATAAATATTTTTAATTTTGATAAATACTGACAAATTGCCCTTGATAGGGGGGTGTCAATTTATCTCCCTACTGGCAATGTATAAGAATGTTTGTTTTCTGGCTCATGCAGTGTGAAATCAAAATTTTGGATTTTTTACTAGAATAATGGTGAAAAATGATACTTCAATGTGATTTTAAATTGCATTTATCATATGACTGGGGTTGAGCATCCTTTTATAATGAGTCATTTCTCTTATTTTTTGTGGACCACCTGTTAAAATCTTTTGCCCATTTTTCTCTTGGGTTAGTAATCTTTTTCTCTTTAAATATTATGGAAATTAAACCTCTGCCTGTGATTTGAGTTGAACATATTTTCCCAAGGTTGTTGTCTTTTGACTTTATGTTATTTGCCTTGCAAAATTTTTATGTAGCCAAATTAATCAATTCCTTTTTAGTGCCTTTTGGATTTTGTGAGAAAGGACTTACTCCCTTTGGAATCAAAAGAGAATCCTCTCATATTTTCTTCTATCACTTTCATGATTTTGTTGTTTTCCATTTCAAACTTTGATTCAATAGGAATTTATCCTCATATGCAGTTTGAAGTCTGAATCCAGCTTTGTTTTCCAATGGCTATCCAGTTGTTCCAATCCTACATATTGAGAAATCAATCTATTCCCTGACTGGTTCTAGATTCTATCTGAATTAAATACTATGGGAGGGAGAGGTTTACCAGAGTCTCTATCCTAGGTGAATCCCATCTTTTGTCCCTGTGGGACTGCTGCCCAAAGTACATCTCAGACTCTCAGCAAGTGTTTCTGGAAAAAGTGACCCCAAGTGTTTTGCTCACCAATCCATATTCCCAACCTCTCCCAGATTTCAGTCAGTAACTGATCCCTATCTTATGAAGTCTTTGATGCTTTCAAAAATATTTTTGTTATACTTTGTCTAGCTTTAAAATTTTTTCTTCATGGAAAGGGTTGTTTTAAAACACCTAGTCCATTACTACCAGAAGAGAAATTCTCAGTTTTGGTAGTAGAGGTCCATATGTTGAACCATCCTTGAATTCCTGGAATAAACCCTCTATGGTCATGATATATTGATTTTAATATGCTACATTCTATTAATTAATATTGCATTGAGCTTTTCTACATTAATATTAATTAATGAGATACATCTATATTTATATATTTGGTGAAGACTTTACTGGTTTGGGATCAGTCTTGTGCTCATATTTTTTAAAGATTTTGGAAATTTTCTTTCTTTTTCTATAACACATAACAGCTTAAAGCCCTAGGATTATCTTCTCTTTAAAGGTTTGGTAGAATTCCCCTGTGAAACCATGCAGTGCAGTGGTTTTAATTGTAATCATTGGGACACTTGCCGGGGGGCTCTGGAGGGAAGAAGTGTAATCTAAATGACAGACAGTATTTGATTCACACCAGTGCACACAGCTGGAGCTGGAGCAATTGTATGACTTGAAACATTTTAATTCCAGTAAATTTTCAACGCCATGAAATTACAAAGATTAAATTTTTGGGTTTTGTTGCTGTAGGAGTCAAAAAGCTTTGAAGTCTTTTTGTTTACTTATTTCATATTCTAGCCTTTTTCAGAGACCAAAATATGTGCATTAAACCATTTTTGAAACATTTATTCTGTCTTTCTTGGCCATCTGAGCTCTAGAGATGTGTATAGTTGCTTCAGGCCATAATGATAACCCTCTCACCAATACCCAAAGCTAATCTCCTATAAATTTGACATTTGCTCATCAGAAAACAATTCCGATTTCTGAGCTTCTTATCTGTTTTCCCCTACAGGGAGAGGGTTTCATCTCTTTGATTACTCCTGTAAGTGGAGTAAATGTGATCATTAAGGATAAAGATGAAAGCAAGATGGGGAGGGTGGAGCATCAAATCTACACTCTAAAGCAAAATCAAAACAAACAAAACCTTAGCAACAGCAAAGGCCCAAAAGTCCTTTAAAACAAACTGTGATTTATAAATGGGCTCTTTTCTCAACTCCCTTCCTGAGGGAAAAATCACTCATAGAGACCCTGATGCACAGCCAAAGGGCTTTGGGTCAAAAGTGATCTTTGTGAGGTGGCCTGGTTTCATAGGAAGTATAGGGTGTAGAGTATAATTTGGAGCTTCAAAGTAATAGGAGACTGAGGGCATCTGAATTGGAGCCCTGCCCTGCCCCTAACCCTGGGAAAGAGGGTGGGAGTCAGCTTCACTGCTGAGATAAGAAGTGGTTGAATTTCAGAAGGAAGTTGTGGTATTCAGCCAGTATGTACCCCTACTATGTGACTGATGTGATTTTGCCGACTAAATGAAGTTAGTCAGTCATTAACTAGGGGAAGCTAGAAATTCTAGTTGTCCAGATTCATGTCCATCTTCGTCTCCAGACTGTAATCTCCTTGAGGACAGGGATTATATTTTAATCTCTGATTCCCCAGTGCCTGGCAGAATGCATGCTCAGTACATGAAAGAATGAAATAATTAAAATAACGGTTTACATGAATTAACTAATGTATTCATTCATTATGTAACATGCACCCCTGTTAGCCCTGTGCGGAGAGTCGGTAATAGATCAGAGGACAACCCTGGTCTCCGCGCTAATGGGATTTGTTGCCCAAAGACATGAGAGGTCCAGGTGCTACAGGAGGAGACTACAGGAGATCGGAGGAGATGGATATAGGCTCTCCCTGCGATCTAGAGAGACTTCCCACCTGCGGCGGTCTGTGGGACCTGCAGAACACCGAGCCCTCGGAGGAGTCTTAGGGAAAATGTCTCTGATTCCAGGGGTTTCTCGCTGCCTCAGCCCTGCTGTGCAGCAGGCAGTGATGCTCGCTTTGGGTGCGAAAAGATGAACAAGCCGGGGTGCTTGCCTTGACAGCCGCTCCCAGCCCGAGGCCCAACGCGCAGAGATTGTAATCTACATCCTTGCTGTTACCGGAGAAGGAAAACGCACACAGAGACGGGAAGAAAAGCAAACGGCTGGCGCAGATGGTGGGGGTGTGGTTTCCCAAAGGATCAGGCCCAAGCTCTAAATCAGGCGGTGGCGCGCCTCCTGCTGGATACGATACTCTTCTGCAACTAGCGGAGTAAGGGCTAAACCAGGTGGAAGGCCGATCGCTCAGGTGCAAAGTCAGGAGGAACAAGGAAACTTCCAAGTTCGTCCCAACAGCAGAAACCAGATTGCCAAGGGGAAAAATCTACCGAAGCTGATCCAGAGACCCCAGTCTTCCCTACCCTCCCGGGGAATCAGGAATGCGTAAGTGGTAAACAAAACCATCCTTAACCAGGGCTTTGGCTAAACACTCTCCTGGCCAATTCACTACCCTCTTGGTGCCTCAGTTCCCATCGTGGGCTCAACCTAGGGAAAAACGTATGAATTATTATAAAACATCTGTCTTTTTCTGCAACATACAAGGACCCTGGGCATGGGTAATAATACAGATAGCACCCCTTGTAAGGTCTATGTATCTAGCTTTCTGGCATCCCTCATCACCCTCTCCTCCAAAGCATATAATTTGAGAATTTTCTTAAAAAAAAAAAAAGCCTTTAACGCCCCCAACTAATCTTTTCCAAACAGCGATAATTATAAATTACAAACAAAAACTTAGAGGAATGTGAGCCTCTCTTAGGCTTTTCATTTCAACAGATCCACTAATTAAAAGCTATAATTTAACAAATAATGACCTAACCATCTCATTCTGAAATCAAACAAAAACCTACCACGGAAACGTTGGACTACATAAAGATAATGAATCCAGGCACAATTCAGAATCCTGCTGGGTCCTTGCTGGCCCCCTTCCAGCAACAGGCCTGCTGCCTTTGATTAGCAGCCATAGTTTTCCAAACCATTTGGAGAAAACTCACTACGGGGAGGATAAGTATGCAATTTGTGAGGCTAAGTGTTTTTTTGGACCCACTCCCAATGCTGATGGAGCAGGATGAATATTTATCCCTTCCTTGCCCTCATTCACTGTCACTTGGTCAATTCCATTTTCTCCCTGACCCTTCTTTGTCCCCTGGGGGAGAATGTTGTTCCTGAAGTAACAAGAAGGAAGGAATCGCCAACAGTTGGAAGCTAGCGATGAAACCAGGTGAGGCTCACTGCATACAGCATCCTAAGTGGTTAATAAAATAATAAACGATGAAAGCAAGATTGCTTCCCATCTACCACGCCCCCCCTCCCTTAGCTGGGAATTGGGCATCTGTGCCAGGCTGAAAATAGCCTCATGTTCTGGAACCTCCCCCACAGCCCAAGCTCGCCCCAGTTGCCAATGTGTGCCACCCGGCTGCTCTGCAGGAGTGCTCATTCTCCCAGGCAGGAGGACCCCAAACACGGGCCCTTTCCTGGAGTCCTGGGAGGGAAGAGAATTGGGTACCTCTGAAAAGGCATCAAGGAGTGGCAAAGGGCTCTCCATGGAACCGAGGTGGGAGGAGTGGGTACTGGGCAAGACCCCAGGAGAATGCAGAGCCTGGACACTCTGAATCTCTCTGCAGGCACAGGGAGAAGGAGCTGCCAGGTGTGTGCATTATCACCCTCCAGGGGTATACACTTCCACCTCCAGGACCTCAGCTTGGGCCCATTACACCCCCAGGAACTGCTCCTGCTTTGAAACCTGAAACCCTAAGGTCTCCTCTCTTGAACACAACTCCTTTATCTCCCTCTTCCCATCATTCTACCAGTACCTGTTCTTCAGCCTTGAATAGACCTGGTAACAGTCATAATCGTCATCACCACCATCACCACCACCATCGTCATCCTCACGTCACCATATACTGAGCGCTTGCAATGTACCCTGCACTTTGCTAAATGCTGTATGCGGATCGATCCCATGAATCCTTCCAACGACCCTAAACCCATAATAATAGATTTTTTTAATCCCTCATTCCCTCACTTTCTTCCAGGCTCTTCTTGGATTCTTTTCCTTTCCTAACCCACTGTACTGCACAAGCCAAATAGTCCTGAGTGCCTGCTACCCCTAGAATCCTTCTCTGAGGAAAGTGGTTACTTTGGGGGCAGGGGGCAGTTCTTGTTCCAAATTGTGTCATGTCACTGGATTACTCTTCTGGTGCCAACCGTTTGGTCCCAGGATGCAGCCCAAGCCCAAAGTGGCTATGGATAAGTTGGACATAAAAATGACCATCTACCCGTGATATGGGTCTGTGAGATTCTGTCCAATAGGGGTGCTCCATATTGGATTATGACCACCTCACCCAATCAGATTTTTCTGGAGGTAAGACTGTGAGATCCACACTGGGACAGTGGAAGGCAACTTCCACAGAGACGACAAGATGACAAATGATAACCATAGTAACAGTATGTACCTGGATGTGTAAACACCAAGTGCCAGGTGCTCTACTGAATACTTTTCAGATTTTCTTATTTATCTTTCAGCAGTCTTACAACATAGGTACTGTTAGCAACTGCACTTTAGAGATGAGAAAACAGAGGCTGAAGCATGTGAATCCATTTGCTGTTGGTCACACGGCCATAGTAAGGAAGAGATTCAAACCCAGGCAGTGGGACTTAAGATACTGTTCTAGTTTTTTAAATAACCCCCCAAATTAATTTTTAAAAAGGTAACAGATGGTTGCCAGCGGTAGGAGGTGAGGGGAGGAGGGATGAATAGTCAGAGAGTCAGAGCACAGAGGATTTTTTAGGGCAGTGAAGCTACTCTGTATGATACTATAATGGTGGATACATGTCATGATACATTTGTCCAAACCCACAGAATGAACCGTAATGTAAACTGTGGACCTTGGATACAGTGATGTGTCAGTGTTGGTTCATCAACTGTAACAAATCCACCACTGCCATGGGGGAGGTGGATAATGGGGGATGCTCTGCATGTGTCGGGGCAGGGGTTATAGGGGAAATCTTTGTACCTTCTTCTCAATTTTGCTATGAAGCTAAAACTCTCTAAAAAATAGTGTCTATTGAAAAAAAATAATAGAGTCACATGATCCAAATGTTTTTTAAAAAACATAAACAAGTATTCAGTAAAATATTTACCTCCTACCTCTGTTCTCCATCCTTCCAGACCTACCCCACCCCTGTCTCTGAAACCACTATTATTAATTTCTCATTTAGCCTTTGAGAATTTCTTTATACAAATGTGAGCACGTACAATTTTATTTTCCACCCTTTTGCACAAAAGTAAGATTGTTGGGTCAGAGGGAATATATGAGTGCTATTTTGATAGCTTCTGCCAAATTGCCACTCAGCAGGGTGGTGCCCTGTCACATATGGCTGCTGGGAGGGAAACTGGTTGGACTTCCTGCCGAGAGGGCCTGACTTCTTAACCCTCTGTTAGGCTCTTCTTCTACCAGAACTTCCCACATGACTGGAATTCCAACGAGCCAGTGCTCTAGTCCTACCAGTGTCCCCAGGGGTCATTGTGTGGCTGCCATGAAGCTGTCCCTGCTACCTCACTTCCCTGACGATGGTAACGCCCAATGTGGTGGTTCTCATAGCGTGGTCCCGGGATAGCAGCATCAGCACCACCTGGCAACTAGTTGGAAATGCGCGTTCCCAGGCCCTGCCCGGACCTACTGAGTCAGAAATTCTGGAAGCCAGTCTGAACAAGCCCTCTGGGTGATTCTACTGGCTGCTCAAGTTTGAGAACCACTATCCTAACGTAAACTGAGTACATCCCTTACCAGTATCTTGAAACTTCTGAATCCAGCCAGTATCCAATGGTTAATCATATTACTTGACTTTTCCAGGGCCTTTGGCTCCTGACTGGCTGCCTCCTCGAAATGTTCTACTTACTGGTTTCCATGCATCTTCTCTTGTGTGTCCTTCCCACTTTCTCTGACCTCCATCTTCAGGTTCCCTTGAGGGCTCCCCTTCACGGTCCTTCATGCTCCACTGCCCTCTGCACGTTTCCCCAGGCAATTTCCTCCACTCACTCGGTGTTAATAGCGACCAGCATCTGCTGCTGGCTCCCCCAGTCTACAACGCCATGCTCACCTCTCCCTCGGGCTTCAGGCTTCTCTAAACTGCTGCCTTTTGTGACTGTCTCCGCTTGGCCGTCCCACAATCACCCCAAAGTCAGCTTTTCCAACCCCGAACTCCTCATTTTCTTCTCAAGACTTGCTCCTCCTCCTGATTTGCCTCTTCCAGGCAATTCCTTTGCGACTTAAGTTGCTTGAGCCAGAAACCTTGGAGTCATTCTAGATTTTCCCCCCTTTCTCACTCCTTACATCCAACTGAGCACCAAGACATGTCTATTTAAAAATCCATTCCCCCTTCTCCATCCACACTACCACTCCGCCTCTAATTCAGGCCCATTACCCATTATCTTCTGTCTGGACTGGTGCAGGAGTCTCTTTGCTGGTCGCTTTGTCTCTAGTCAGCCTGACCCAGACTCCTCCATACCCAACACAGACAATACTCAACTCAGTTTTCAGAGTGGTCCTTCCAGAATACAAATCTGATCATCATATTCCCCTGCTTGAGTCTTTGATGGTCCCCACCACCAACCTTTGGAATAAAAGTAGACTCCTTGTCCTAAAATATGAGACCTGTAGCCGCATTTCCTGCTCCTTCCAGCCTTGAATTTTCCATTGCAGCACACTGCCCTGCTAGTTTTCACCCTGCAGACCATGCTAGTCCAGAACTCCATCCTTAAAGACTCACCTTAGGTGTCGCTTCCTTAGGAAGTCTTTCCTGAGCTCCCATTCTGCGTTTTGTGTCACCCCCATAACAAAGGTTTTCACATGCCCTTCCCTTTGTCAGGGACACTTTTCCTCACCTCTCCATCCTTCAGGTCTCTACTGAGATGCCATCCTTGATGCTCCAGGCTGGGTAAGCCCTTCCTGTTAAGTGCCACCAGAGCACCTGCGCTTCTCTGTACTGTTTATCCCACATGTATGTTGATTTTTTTTCCCAAGAAAATATTAGCTCCTTGAAGACAGGGACCATCTTGTTCATCACTCTATGCCCAGTGCTTGCTACACAGTAATCAATCACTAAATGTTTGTTAAATGTTGGATGATGGAGCAGGTGAATGTGCATCTGGTTTCTTGGGGCTGCTGTAACAAAGTGCCAAAAACTGGGTGGCTTGAAACAACAGGAGTTTATTGTCTCACAGTTCTGGAGGCTGGAAGTCAAGGTGCTGGCAGGGCTGTGGTCTCCCTGGTGAGTCTAGGGGAGAATCCTTCCTCGCCTCTCCTAGCTTCCGGAGCTTGCAGCAATCCTTGGCCTTCCTTGTCCTGGAGAAACATCATTCCAGTTACATGGGCGTCTTCTCTGGGTGTTCTCACATTGTCGTCCCTCTGCATGTGTCTCTCTGTGTGTCCAAATTTAGCCTTTTTATGAGAACATCAGTCATACTGGATTAGGGCTCACCCTCATGGCTTCATGATCACCTCTGTAAAGACTATTTCCAAATAAGGCTACTTTCTGAGATCCTGGGGTCAGGATTTCAATATATCTTTTGGGGGACACAATTCAATCCATAACAGAATGGAAAACAACACTGTATCAAAGTAATTTATTTTTGAGTTGGTCAACCTCTGTTAAGATCCTCAAAAGTAGACTAGCTTCTTATTCAGCTTTGTATCCCGCATGTGCTGGAACATGACTTTTCCAACCACATTGTTTTTTCTTGTTATTAAACCCAGTAAGCAACGGTAGTTTTGTAAATTGCTCAGAGGATTTCCAGTACAAAGGGCCTGAGAACAACCAGGCAGGCGAATCATTACCAAATAGCTTTCAACAGCTCCCATATTCTAGACTGCAGGGCAGAGTAGAGCAATCTCTGGTACCCAGGCCAGAGGTGACATGATTGAGGAGTGTGGCCAGAGCGTGTGCTTTGACTTCTTCCCACCAAATTCTGGGCCCTCTTGTCCCTGTCCTGTCCCACCTCCCACCAACCCCTCCCTTACCAGGTATGTGATGGTTAGTTGCATGTGTCCACTTGACTTGGCCAAGGGGTGCCCAGATATCTGGCTAAACATTATTCTGGGTGTGGCTGTGAGGATGTCTCTACAGGGATTGGTATTTGAATGGGTAGGCTGAGTATAGCAGATGGCCCTCCCCAGTGTGGGGGGACCTGATCAATCCACTGAGGGCTGAACAGAACAAAAAGGCATCAGAAGGTTGACTTCTTTCTCTCTGCCTGCCTGACTGGCTGAGCTGGGCTTCACCTTCCCTTACACCATCAGCTTCGCTCGTTCTCAAGTCTTTGGACTTGGACTGAATTATACCATCAGCTTTCTTTGGTCTCCAGTTTGTAGATGGTGTATTTTAAGACTGCTCAGCCTCCAAAATCACAAGCCAATTCCTCTAATAAATCTCTTTATCACTCTCCCTATACATATACCTCTCTCCAAGTCTGTACCCAGTTCTGACATGTGGCCTTTTCCCCTACACCAAGAAACGCTCTGCCACCAGCTGGATTCTGACACCATGTGCCTGGAGATAGCATCCGATTCCACAGGTTAAGGGCTCCATCTACTAGACTGTCCTCCCTCCAACATCAGATGCCAACTGAAAGTCTACGTTGTCACCTGTACTTCTGACAATTGGCTATAGAGTGGAAGTTCCAAAGAGCCTCCCAGGGTTCAATGAATTTGCTAGAGCTGTTCACAGAACTCTGTGAAACATTTTCCTTACTACATTCCTAGCTTATTATCTATTATTCAGGAACAGCCACGTGGAAGAGAGGCAAGGGCAAGGTGCGGGGAAAGGGCATGGAGCTTCCACACCCCCTCCAAGCATGCTGCTCGCCCCAGATCTCCACGTGTTCACCAACCTGGAAGCTCTCTGAACCCAGTCTTTTGGGGTTTGATGGCGGCTTCATTACAGCAACAGGACTTTTTAAATCGTCGGCCACTGGCAATTCATTCAACTTCCAGCCTCTCTCCCCTCCCCAGAGGTCAGGGAGGCGTGACTGAAAGTTCCAATACTCTAATCACATGGTTGCTTTTCCTGGAAACCAGCCTTCATCCTTAGATACAGTCCAATAGTCACCTCATTAATACAACAAAAGATACCTTTATTGCCCTCATCACTTAGGAATTTCCAAGGATTTTGGGAGTTCTATGCCAGGAATGGGGACGGACACCAAATATATGCTTCTAATAAATGACAATATCACGATTTCCTATTGGTTCTCTTTCTCTGGCGGGGGGGGGGGGGACTGACTAGTACAAGGCACCTGCCTCCCTGGGTCTGGCCTGTTTTCCTAATCAGGTTCTTACTTCACCCCAGATACCAGACTGCCTTAAAGAAAGGGGGAATAAAAAGCAAAATATCAATTTTTTTCACTGTTACGAATTCATCATAAACAGGAACAGAACTTTGTAATGCTTAGGGATTCCAGCAACTATTTTACATTATTTTGTGTCTTCAAGTAAGAGGAAGTATATCTTGATAGCATTTTGTTTATTTTGGTTTTTTAAATGGTAACAACTTTTTTCTTTCTTTATACATTTTTAATAAAAATTGCATATATTTAAGGTGTACAACGTGATGATTTGATACACGTATACACAGTAATATGACTACAGTCAAGCTAATTAACCCACCACCTCCTCACACAGGTACTGTTTCGTGTGTTTGATGAACGCACCTGAAAAGTGTGGAAAGCACTTCATGAAATTTCCATATCACCCTTCTGCAGGGACCCTGCTAATCTTCTCTGTATGGTTCCAATTTTAGCATGTGTGCTACCAAAGGGAACATTCGATAGCATTTGTTTTGTGTCATATCTCTTCATTCTTTAGGAATTTTCTAGGATACAGAAACATCTGGTCCTGCAGAGCTGGAATTTTTCTTTAATACTTTAATTTTTTTTTTTTTAAAGACCACTCCGGGCTCATGTGTCATGAGGGTATGTCTTGTAACCTAACTGCCTCTATTTTATCCGCTGTGGGTGGATTGCTCTTGATTTTGCTGTTTCGAGATTAAACTTGGCAGGTTTTAGGTGCAAAAAGAGCTTTTAGGTGCCTGGGCCTTTAAAATCAAAAGTAATGCCTTGCTAACCACATTGAGGGATGTGGAATTTGGACTTTCATTGGCTGCTATTTCATGATGGACACGTTGACTTACTGGATCCCAAGTTCTTGCGGCAAAACTATCAGATGTTAATTCTTGGTGTTGCAGCCTCTCCGGTAATCACCAGAGATGGGCCTTCATCGCAGGGCTGCTTAGGGTGAGTCTATTAATTGATTAGAGGATCTGTGTGAACTCCTCTTAGGGATGTTTGCATTTCAAAGGCAGGGCTCAAGTTTAGGCCTTCCTTCTCTTCCCTCTTCCTCTTCTCCAGACTGAGAAAGGGCTCTTTAAGGACAGGACCCCATCTGGTTTATCTTTGCATCTCCCCAGCCCTTCATGCAAAAAGCCCGATGATCAAGAAATACCCATGAAGTAGAATCAATGGAATCTGACCACCTGTATCCATTAGGACTCTTTACATGACAAACAGCAACTATAACTAAGGGCACTGCTTAAATAAGAAAGAGACCATTTGGGCTTATGTAACTGAACTGTGAGAGGGTAGATCTTTTAAGTCTGGCCTGAGCTAGCCTTCAAATAATGTGACCAGGAACCTGGTTTTTCTCTTACGCACCTTCCTGGCTCTCCTTCCTTGGTGCTAACTCCCCTCTCAGGCCTGCTCGCCCCTCGTGGTTGCCAGGTGGAAATAACCATCTCCCAGCACTGGAGCCAGGCTCCCACATGTCCAGCAGGTGGGTCCAGTCAGGCAATTTCCACACAGGACGATGGAGGCCTGGGAGTCAGAGACCAAGCAGCTCTGGAGAGGATGGGGGAAGGCTTGACTCCCCACCTCTCACAGGTCCCCCTCCAACACCCCAACGCATGTCATGTTTCCCTGGCCACTCAAGACTTCTCTTTGCCTTGCCCTCAACCACCAGACCCTTAATTCTAAGGCAGTTTGCATACCTCTGATACTATCCACTTGCATCAATTTCATGTATATTGGGGGCATTTTTCTGTTGTTCAGGAAAAGACCCACCAGTCTGATTCCTGTAGACCTGGAACTCCCTTTTATTTGCTTGAGTGAGATAGTTATTGCTCTGAAAATTTCAGTAGCACTTCCTGAATGAATGACAGTGGCACTGCTGCTCTGCTAAGCTGCACCACTGTGACATGGGGAATGAAAGCCAGGCTGCTGACAAGGAAAGGCTGCCCCCCATGAAAGGAGACTAACGAGATGAGACAACCAAATGCAATGCCTGAGCCTAGATGGGGCTGGCTGGAAAAAATATATCGCTCTAAAGGACACTAGTGAGGCAACTGACAAATTTGAATGTGGGTTGTGGGTTAACTAATAGTATTGATTATTTTGACAACTGAACTCGGGTGATGTCGGAGAATATCTTTGTTCATAGGAAATACACATTCAAGTCTTTAGTGGTAAAAGAAGCATGACATCTGCAAAACTTTCCAATTGTTCAGGAGGAAAAAAAATAAATATATACATACATACAGAGCAAATGAATAATAATGCAAGTGGGACAAAATGCTAAAAACTGGGGAATCTCGGTAAAGGATTACGGAGGGTCTAACTGCCTGGGTTTGAATTCTGGCTCTGTGGTTTGCTAGCCAGCTCTACACTTAACCTCTCTAAGCCTCACTTTATCTGTAAAATGGATGTAATATTAGCATCTACTGCAGAGGCTTCTTGGGAGACATAAAGGAAAGAATCCATAAAATGAGCTTAGCACAGGGTCTGGCTCATGGCAAGAGCCGAGAGTAATAAGTGTTAGCTATTTTTATTACTATTACTATCCCACAGTGCTCATAGTCCCTGGGATAAAGAGGTAGAAATAGACACTATTCCTTCCAGGAGCGTGTATAGCAGGAGACGCAGGACAGAGGGAGATATTTTCCATCATGAATAGACTTGATCATGTCTCACATGTGGTATACATATGGCATTATGTGTTATTATGTATTATGTAATGCATGTGTATTACATATGGTAATATGCTTTATGTATTCTTCTTCAACTTACCCCTTTCACTCAACACAACCTCTTGGAGATCTTTCTGTAATAATACCAATAATAATTAATGCTTATGGAAACTTACCATGTGCCAGGCACAGTTCTGGGCATTGTCCAGCTATTATTTAATTCTCACAACAATCCCATGAAGTATATATTCCCTTGTAATCACCATTTTATGGATTTAAAAAAAACCGAGGCTCAGAGAGGTTAAGTAACTTTTCCAAGGCCACAGTACCAAAATTTGAACTCAGCTGGTCTCCAAAGCCTGTGTCCTTAATCACTATATTTTTCCACACACAAGTACACAAAGATCTATTTCATTGAAAGAAAGTGTCAAGGAGGGGAGGGGGGTGGGCTACAAAGTATTCCATACAATGGTTATTTCAAAACTCACTTAATCATTCCCCAACTGATGGACATTTAGGTTATTTTCAATATTTGCTATGTGAGACAGTGCTGCAAAAAATATCATGGAGCGAGCTGGATAAAATCACTATGTGTCTGACACTAAAGAAGGAAGAAGTTAAAAATACTGGAGAGAGGACAATTGAAGTAATAAAGTAGTATTGGATTATAACTCAAAGTTATATTAAATTTATATTAGGTAAATATCCATGAGTCCACAATGAAATAAACAAATGACTTAATGAATGAATGAATAGGGGAGAAGAGACAAATCTCTAGTGCAGAAGAATTCCAAATAATTTGCCATTCCAAGCAATTGTGATGTGGTATCTAGGATGGGATTCTAATACAGAAAAAGGATATCAGGCAAAAATTAAGGAAATCTGAATAAACTACAGACTTCAGTTAATAATAATAATATAATATCAATATTTGTTCATTAATTGTAACAAATGTACCATGTAAGAGGCTCCTAATAAAGAAAACTGGGTGCAGAGTATAGGGGAACTCTGTACTGTCCTCTCAAGTTTTCTATAAATCTAAAATCATTTTTTAAAAAGATAGCCTATTCTTAAAAATTAAAGAAAAAATACTGGGAAAGGGAGAGGGACAAAGTCTAGGTTTTTTAAGAGAGGGGAGGGGTCGGACAGCAGGAGGAAAGGAGACACAGGTGGGTGCAGACAGATATTTTTGTCGAGGCGGGGCAGGAAGTTGAGGGTTCACATCTGATGGCCTCAATTTTCCTTCTGTGAGGCAGGAGGTTAAAGGGGGCTACTTGCTGACAGAGGGCCTTTGGAAAAATGGTGGGTTGCAAGTGGCTAAAATTTGGAGAGCCCCTAGAGGAGTGCAAGAGGAAACTGACCGGGGTGGGGTGGGGGTGGGCAGAAAGAGCAATTTCATCTCACGGCACAGAGCTTCCCGCCGTAGGTCTAGAAAACTAGCTTGACCGTCTCCCTGCAGTTCCACATATTGACCAGCAGAGGACGCCAAGACACCACCCAACTTTTTCACTTTTCCACACACCTGTCTTAGATCTCCCCATGTTCACTTTCCGAAGTTCCCAGGTCTTAGACTCTAGGAGTAGAACGTTCTTTTCTGAGTTAGTCATACTTGAAGGACGAGAAACTCTTTGAAATGGCCTAAAGGAACACCTTTGAAGAAAAAGAATTTAGTTACGGCTCTGAGAGCTAATTTCTTTTACTTGCCTCCTCCCTCAAGGAAGCCCTGGCTGGAACACGACCCCTGTCACTGAGGACCTACTGGGTGTCGGGTGATGTTCCAAGGGCTGTTTCATTTAATCCTTACAAACCACCTCTGAGGTAGTGGTTATTATCACCCCATTTTACAGACGAATAAATGGAGTCAGAGAGGTTAAGGAGGTTACCTGAAGATCCTTCCTGTCGAGCTAAGTCATATTCCTATTTGATTTCAACCAGTTAACAATCATTCAACAGGTGTGTGTGTGCTGGAACGCTTATCCTGGGAGATGCTCTTTGAGGAAGTGATCTCATGTCAATAAATTTAGCAAAGCTGTAAACTACCTCCGTTCCTGAGCATATCAGCACACTGGAGAATCCTAGAAGCCAGGTAGCAAAGAAACCTGCTTGGTTTTGTTCAAATCCAATATGTTCCAAATTTATTTGTCCAGAGAGTGTTAGTTGTCATTATTGTTGTTAATATCAGTAACATCCATAGATGTTCTGAAATGCTTGGGTCGGCACCACCATAGTGGCAGGGAGGCAAGGGACCAGACTTGTTTGGAAATGGTGACTTGCATACTGGAGGTGGATCCTGGAGTGGAGGAGGGAGACATGAAAGATGGATAGACTGAGGCGAGAAGACCAGTCAGAGCAGTTCAGGGACCCTTCCACCATGAGCCTGGACAGGGCATTGGCCATGAGGGTGAAGAGGAGAGGACAGACCAGAGAGTGAACCCAGATGTAAAGGTGACAAGCTTGGTGGACCATCGGATTGTGAGTATGCAGGAGGGTGGTGGACAATGGTGGGGGGAGACGTGTAGGACGGTTCCTGGGGTTTCGACTAGAGCAACTAAGTAAATGACGCTTTTATTCATTTACCAAGATGGGGAACCAGAGAGAAGAGTTTTGCCTTTGGGTTGAAATGTCCACAGAACAGGCACCTGGAAGTTAGGAACAGGGGCCTACAGCTTAGGAGAGAGTTCGCAGCTGGAAGTAGAGATCTGACATTTAAGGGGCTGGTAGAAGAAGAGGAGCTAACAAAAAAAGACAGAAAAGGAGTAGGAAGAGACCCCAAAGGGAGGTGAATGCCAGGAAGCAGGGAGCACAGTTTCTGGAAGGAAGAACGGTCAGCTGCTTCAGAGGTCATGGGCAGAGCAAGCCAGGTGAGAACTGAAGGTGGACATTACGTCAGCCAATTGGGAGGTTCAGCCAAGTGCAGAGACTAATCCAGCTTATCCTGAGATGAATAAATCATGCGGGGAGTGAGACAGAGAGGGGATTTCTGGGGTGAAGCAGGATCAAGGGAAAGTTTCATTATATTCAGGACTGAACACTTGAGCACTTCCGGTAGACCGTCTCCAAATACTGCTGCAAACAATTCATGTGTTGCTCCATAGATCAAGATGTGCAGTCTGTTTTTCCTCCCCCTGAATCTGGGCTGGCCTTGAGATTTGCTTTGGTCTAGAGAGTTGTGGTGTCCCGGGTCTTCCAAGGTCAGTCCTTGAGGGAACTGGCAGTTACCTTGTTCTTCCTTTAGGAACCCAGCAGCCATGCAGTAAGGAAGTCCAAGCTATCACTCGGGAGAGCGGTGAGAGAGGCCTCCTTGGACAACCCAGCTTTGGAGAAGCTCCCAGATGGATGAAGCCACATCAGTGACCCTAGCTGACATCACACGAGGCAGAGGAACTGCTGAATCAACCCACAGAATCATGACAAATAATAAATTGGTGTTTTAAGTCACTAAGTGGGGCCGTTTGTCAAGCAGCTGCAGATAAAAGAAATAGTACCAAATTTAGGGGTGAAGGAGGAGAAGCCGGGGAGAGTCTGACTTACAACAGAGGAAGGAATCCCTGGGGGAGTGAGTTTGTCCAGGAGGCTGAGGGCTGGCCCTGGGCGAAGAGAGGCTGCCACTTCCTCCGACACAAAGGCAGAGGAGAGTGTGGCCATAGGCGTGATACAAGGTGGAAGAGGGGCTGAAGCTGGGAACTGCCTGCCCTCACAAGTGATTTCTGCATTCTCTGTGGACAAAGAGGGTGGGACCTTGCTAAGAGTGAAGTGTCAGGATGAGGTGGGGTGTAGGTGAGCCCTAGAGGGCTGGCTCTGTGGTAAAACCCACCAACAAAAACATGAGCCCACAGGACACACAGAACACCTGGTAGGTTTCAGCTCACCTGCTCCCTGGTGTAAATGATGGAGTGGACAGAGGGACACTGGGCAGTGGGAGGCTCTGATTCAAGTCCTGGCCGGTCCTATGGTTTTAGGTCCGCCTTTTGGGGGATTGGACTAGATTAGTGATTCTTCACCTTTTATTAAGGTCATGGATTCCCTTGACTATCTGATACAAGCCTATAGATGTAACATTTTTAGGTACACAACACCTATTCTATTTGTCTCCACTCACTAGAATGTAAGCTCCCTGAGGACAGGGTTTATTGTGTGTTTGTTTACCGCCATATAGACTAGAACAGTGTCCGATGCATAGTATAGTAGGTCCTCCATACATACTGATGAATGAATTTGGGAGAATTCAAAGAAACCCCCCACCTCCACACACACCCAACACACACACCCCTGAAGTTCGCCAAGGTTCAGAATTGTGGAATAAGATGATTTCTTGCTGTCTGAGGATTCTTGGATCTATGAAATTCCCCCCTGAGTTCTTTTGATTTAGACTATGTAGCTCATTCTAACAAAAACAAACAGAATTTAGCCCTGTACCCTAAGAGAAAATATTTGCTATACAGCTCCTTTGTGCTAGGAGGCCAGGAGTTGTCTTAAATGCATCCCATATTTTATCTTATTTAACCTTCACACCTCCTGAAGATTACCCTATTTTTTCAAAAATGAGGAAACAGGCTCAGAAAGGTTAAGTAACTTACCTGTGGTTACCCAGCTGATCATAGGCAGAGCCAGGATTTAAGCCTGAGTCTGTCTGGCTCAAAATCTATTGAAAGGTCTTTCATCTATGTCCTGATGACCCTGAGGTATGGGTTACACTTGTTCCTTCCAGCATACATTGAGGGGAGCCCTAGCTTCTCTCTGGAGCTTTCATATACCACAGTGGGTGATGCGGGGGTGGGGGTAGAGGCCTCACATCCCACCAGAGGGGTGGCTCATACAACAGGAATATTCCCAAGGGAGGGGAATCCTTGCACCTGCCTACCTGGCCCCTTCATCTTCTGACCAGCCCCCAGGAGCCAAAGCCCCCGTCCTCACTGAAGTCCCACGAATCCCTGTGAAGGCCGTGAAATCAGCTATGCTCCCACCTGTCCTCCCCTGACCCCATAAAGAAAAACATTCCAGATACCTGGCCTCCCAGGAGCTGCTAAACCTCTGGGAGGCTCTGTTTCCACGTCTATGAACTGGGCATAAAAGCAATCACCGCGAAGGGCTGTCCTAAAGCTGAGCGAGGCTTCTGCAGCCCTGGAGAATGCTGGTTCCCTCTTTCACTTTCCCTGACCCACTCCAAGCACGTGGCTCTTTCCCTTATGGGGGGACGATACGGCCCCACAAGAAGTAATTGATGACGGAATAACAGATAGAACTGAAGCTTTGTTGTCAAGGCAAATAAGTCTGGGAGTTCGGATACTAGAACCTGCAGCATGTCGTCGAGAATCAGTAAGCACCTGGACCCCCCAGCTCAGAGCCTGGCCCTGGAGACTGGGGGAATCAGGCTCCAGGACCTGGGGTTCCATAGCCCGACTTGTGGCAGGACGCTCGCGGCCACTCCGCAGGACTCACATGGGTGACTACCGCCTCCCTGCCTTGCCCCAGGCACCGCGCTCCCCGCCCCCCTCCATCCTACAGTCCCAGCTCCCGGTCTTAGCTCGTAAATCTCCTTCACACAGAGGGCGATAAATCAGGGAGTTGTGGGGGACCCCCCAGTTCCCTGCGCCCGCCCTCCCCCTTCTGGAGAGGCGGGGCGCAGGAAGCCCCCGGGACGGGGTAGGCGGGGCCACCTCAGGCCCGCCCACTTGGGTCTGTTAATTACAGACCTGGAGTCAGCAGGGCCTGATTTACGGCGGCGGGCTGCGACCTGTGGCTGGGGCTGGGCAAGCCTAGGGGAGCCTGGAGGGGAGGGGGTGGGAGGTCAGGAGACCAGAGAAGATCCCAAATTCTGAGATCCTTGTTGAAATGACAATCTTGATAGTAATAAACTAGCACATTTACGTATGAGTAAAATATAAACATAAGAGCAATAGCTAAATAACATTGAGAGACTGCGCTTCAAACTGGCTAAATACTTTGTTAATTCATTTATCAAATATTTACTGAGTGCCTATTCGGTGCCAGGAATCTTGCATATATTATCTGACGAACTTCCCCAAACAGCCCTGACAATTAGTCATTACAGCTCCCATTTTACAGATGGAAAAATCCAAGCAAGAAGTGATTAAGTGATTCGTTCCAGGTCACTAGGCTAGTGGGTCCAGGACTCACACCCCTGATCATCTGTCCTCGGAGCTCAAACCTTTTTGACAAGATCCTCCTGCCTATTTGTTACCACTTGTCTCACTGTATTCCTGCCCTTCCACCAGCTGTGTGACCTTGGGCAAATGCCTTTGCCTTGCTGACAGAGTTCTTACTGGCAAGAGGCACTCTGCTCTATCTATATCACAAGGAGGTAGGAGGATCAAATCAAACCGAAGCTTTTGGAAATGCCTTTTTAAATTATCTGTAGAATAAAGCAAAAGTGAGAAGAATAGATGTGAGGGAGACAGTGAGAAAGTCTATCCGATGTGTGATTGAAGAACCATGAGAAGAGAAAAATAAAAGTGCATCAGAAGGAATACTTGAAAAGACAAAGGTGAAGAAATTTACCAATTTGAGAAGAGGTAACAAACCACAAATTCAAGAAGCTGAACGAATCCTAGAAAATACATATTTTTTAAATCCACACACTTAAATGCCTCATTGTGAAATATCACAAACCAAAAACAATGAAAAGTTTTCAAAATCAATCTGGGAAAAAAATTCCCTTCGAAAGATCAACAATTACTCCAAAGCTGACATCTCATCAATAGCAATGAAAATAAGAAGACAATATCATATTTTCAAAGTGATTATTAAAAAGCATAATTGATTCTTAAAAATCTGAAAATAGAACTACCATATGACCCAGCAACCCCACTCCTGGGCATATATCCAAAAAAAAACAAAAACACTGATTTGACAAGATATATGCACCCCAATGTTCACAGCAGCATTGTTTACAATAGCTAAGACATGGAAACAACCTAAGTGTCCATTAACAGATGAATGGATGAAGAAGATGTGGCATATTTATACAATGGAATACTACTCAGCCACAAAAAAGAATGAAAATTTGCCATTTGCAGCAACATGGATGGACCTGGAGGGCATTATGCTAAGTGAAATGTCAGAGAAAGATAAATACTGTATATCACTTACGTGTGGGAACTAAAAAATATAACAAACTAGTAAATATAACATTAAAAAAGCAGACTTACAGATACTGAGAACAAATTAGTGATTACCAATGGGGAGGGAGAGGGGCAATATAGGGGTGGGGCAGTGGGAGGGACAAACTATTGGGTGTAAGACAGGGTCAAGGGTGTATTGTACAACATGGGGAATATAGCCAATATTTTGTAATAACTGTAAATGGAAAGTAATCTTTAAAACATTGTATAAAAATTTAAAAATTACTGTCATCAGTTCAGTTCGAGGACACAATAAAACTAACTTTCACTAAAAAAGAAGCATAATGGACAACAAGACTTGTACAGGAGAAATAAAGGTGAGAGAGTCATCACCAGTGGGCTTTCACTGGAGGAAATTCTGAAGAAAGTAATTCAGGCAGAAAAAAGAAAAATTCCACATGGAGTGTCTGATGCAGGAGGTAATGTAGAGCAAAGAAATTAATAAATGTATGAGCACATTTAAATGAACACTGATTGTATTAAAAAAAAGATCTGTGAAACTCTATATGAAAAGTATATTAGTTAAAGTGATATTAGAAGCTGTAGGAGATAAATCCCCAAATCTCAAAGGCTTACACATAAAAATTTATTTCTCACTCGTGTAATCACTCAGTGTGGGTGTTCCTGGGCAGGCAGTTTTCCTGGAAAGCCCTCCTCCAGGCTCCTTGAAGGGCCCAGGTTCCTTCTCCCTTTTGGCTCTGCCATCTTTAGCTGTGCCCCCATGGCTGCCCTAGGTCTTCAGGCCAGGAGGAAGGGCCAGGAGGAGGATGGAGGCTGCATATGGGAAATTATTATGGCCAGACCTGGAAGTGACACATTACTTCCTCATACATTCACAGGAGAACTCGGCCAACTGCAGGAAAAGTTGGGATATGGTAATAACTACTGTATTCATTATCTATTGCTGTGTAACAAATTACCTCAAAACTTACTGGCTTAAACAACAATGAACATTTATTATTTCAGCTTCTATGAGTCAGGCTTTGAGGAGCAGCCTACCTGGGTGGATCTCTTCCTCTTTTGTGCATGATGGAGTATGCATGTGATTCCTAGAACTCCTGCAGCCATTTTGCCACCATGAAGAAAACCACCTTGAGAAAGAAGCACACATAGAATATGAAGAAATCACAGAAGAATAATCATAGGGATGATTAAATTAAGCAAAGGGATTCTAAAATTCCCATGGAATTTTAAAAGGGCCAAGAACACCCAAGATACTTCTGAAAATGAACAAGGAGGCCAAGGGATTGCCAGATCAGACAGGCATTAAATAGAGACGGCTGGAGGTGGCATTATAGAGATGTGATATTACAAATCATTGGAGACAATAAACTATTCACCAAATGGAGATGGAAAAATTGGGACTTGGGTTCCAATAAAAATAAAAATCCAATTATGATGAAAGCAATCACAATAATGGTAACAATGGCTACCATTTATTGACACCTACAAAGTTTTAGAAATTTACATTTGATTTCTTTCTTTCTGTTGTCACACCAACCCCACCAGGTAGGTATTTTCATTTATTATTCCCACTTGACAGATAAGAAAACTGAATCTCAGGAAGGCAGAGATGGCACTTTGAGACAACACATGGCTCTCAGCCTCCCGAGTACTGGGTAGGAGCCTGTTTTCCCTCCCCACAATAGCAGGGCCCCGTCCTGAGAATGCCAGGCCAAGGCAGTGGCTGCCTCTCCCAGAAGACAGGAAGACAGAGCCCTCCATCGAAACCAAACCAGGCTGAGGACCCAGAATTCTTACTGCACCCCCGACTGACCCTAGGGCAGATCTATGGCTGATTAGACCCCAGCTAAAAGCACAGAGGCCTCCCTGTCATTGCTTTAATGAGAAGCCAATCACTAGGTCATTAGTGGTTGGAGGTGATGAGGAGTTTGGTACTGGGGTGGGAGGGAGAAGGAGGATGCTCTTGGTTTCTGGATGATTTACAGCTGCAGTGCTCGGCTGCCTGGGGAAGGGAGCAGAATGTCAGGAGGCGAAAGTTGATACTTGTCGAGCACCTTAGAGAAGCGAAGACCTGTTATGAGAGTATATGTTATGAGAGTGTGACATGCTCTGTTTTATTTAATTCTCACAACAAATCTGATGAAGCAGTGCTATGGCATATCCCCATTTTACAGATAAGGAAGCTGAGACTCAGAGAGGTTAATTAAGCATCTTGCCCAAGGCTGTACAGTCAATAAACAATGATTTTATTCCAGAGCCCAAACATGCACTCTGCTGTGCACTGTTACAGACACAGCAGAGGTGAGCGTGGGTGAAGGGCCAAGAAATATTCCAGCTTTAGACCAAGAAGGAAAAAGCTGTCACGAGCTGCTTGACTGAGGGATGTTACTCTATGGGCTGGCAGTAGGGAGGGGAGGGCTATGTCCCTACCTAAGCTTGGAAGAAAGAACCCCTGGGGTGCTCAGTAAGTCTGCTAGAAAGAAGATAATAATAATAAAAATAAATACTATAAAGGGCCAATTATGTGCCAGGCATTGCACCAAGGGCCTTCTGATTATGAGGCAGTTACTAATCCATTTTATAGCTGAAGTGCGGATGGGTATAGCTCAGTGGCAGAGTGCATGCTTAGCATGCACGAAGTCCTGGGTTCAATCCCCAGTACCTCCAGTATCTCCACTAAGAAAAAAAAAAAAACCCTTCAGGGATTTTATAGCTGAGGAAACTGAGGCTCAGAGAGGTTAAGTCACCTTCCACAGGTCTCAAAAATCTAGCCAGTGGTAGGTACAGGGATTGATTTGGGAGTCAGAGAGGAGAAACAGGGCGGTTACTTACTCTCTGCTCTAGGTGGCCAGGATTTGGGTTGTGAACAACAAAACCCAATTCAGTCAGCAGAGGAGGAAGTTACTGGGCAGCTCTGGGGTAGCTCACAGGACCAAGGGAAAGAAAGGCTGGGGATTAAGACTGAGAAACTCATAGGAATTACAGGAAACTGGGGAGCTGGATCCACAGCCTAGTCAGCTGAGCATCACCTCCCCTGTAAAACGTTTCCTGACCCCTCATAGTTCATACTCCATTCTCTGCACCCTCTTTTGTTTCATGCCATTGAAATAGTCTGTTTATGACATGGTATTCTACACTAGATGGCAAGTTCCATGAGAGCAGGAACCATGTCCATTTTGTTCATCATTGTATCTTCAGTCCCTAAGCAAAGACTTGGCACACAGTAGGCCTCAATAAATATGTAACTTAACTGGCCAGGAAAGGCTTGCTGAGATCCCGGGGGGATGAATGAAAGAGAAGAGGGTCTCAGTACACTGGGGATTGGATGGTGGCAAGAGCCAGACTTGGTTTACAAGGACTGAGAATTGAGGCAGGGAGATGAAGGGAAAGAGAGAAGACTTTAATTCCAGGAGGCAGGGGAAGATGAACTCAGAGAAAACTGCTTGAGCACACATGTGTTTTCAAGAAATAAGCCAGTGGAGAGGGAAAGCTATAAAATCAAGAGAGAGACAGCTGATGAGACAACGTCCCCAGAAGAGACAGAGTGGAGGCAGGAGAGGAGAGAAGAGGTCATGCCCCAGAGCACAGCAGGGGTACCTGAGGGGGGAGTACGGACATAAGACAAAAAGATGGGTGCTGCCTGGAGAGGGATGGGGTGGAAGGAGTCCTTGTCCAGCAATCAGAAAAAGAGAAAGCTAATGGTTTTTTCTTTGTATTGAAGATCCATGAAGCCAGGGGAGGGAATAAATATTTAATGGCTTCCCAAATAAAAGTGGAAGATATTGCAGTAGACTATGAAACCAGGTCACCAGCCTCAGCTCACTTCTTGCTCTGCCCCAGCCCACCTTGCTGCCCTTGGAACTGGTAGGTATTCTCCTGCCTCAGGGCCTTTGTACATGCTGTTCCTGCTGCCTGGAAGCTCTTCCTGAAGATGGCCACAATGCCTTGTCTTATTCAAGTCCTTACTCAGGGGTCACCTTTTCAGGTGGGGTTTCCCTGACCTCCCCTCCCCCCATTCTCCACTTTCTTTTCTGTAGCATTTATCACCCTCTAATATATTTCTTATAGTACTTGCTACATAAATTACTTAATTTTCATTACTGTTTGCTCTCTACACTAGAATGTGACTTCCATGAGGACAGCTTTTTGTCTGTTTTATTCAGGAGACAGTCAACACATTTTCGTTGAATGAAAGAATGAAGAGGCAGATCCTGAAACTGAGCCCAAATCTGCCAGCTTCCAAATTTTCCCCACGTTAAGCTTGTCTCTAAGTTGAAATGCTGTCCTGGTCTGGGAGAGAAGGGAGACTGCCGGTCTTTCTGGAGGTCGGTTTTCCGGAGATGATGGGGTTCTCAGGACCCCCTGGGCTTAGTTTCTTCGGAAAGCTCATCTCTCAGTCTGGCTTTCTCTCCAAGGTGGGAGTTCTGTCCTCCCTCGGGGAAGCGACGCCGGAACTTCCAGAGGACGAGCAAGAATTTCCGAAATCCAGGCCCAGCCAAGCGGTAATAGGCACCTTCGCGGCCATCAGCGGAACCACCCAGCCCTAAATCACGGCCGACCCCGCCTCCTCGCGCCCGGCCCCGGAGAAGCGATGCTCCCGGCCGGGGGCGGATTCCAGCCGCGCCGCGGGAGGGACTCGCCGCCGCTGCAGGTGCCACGGAAATGCCTGCCCCGCCGCCGGCCTTTGAAGTCGGCCCGCCCCCCTCTCCCCCCTACCCCGCGCCCCTTCGGGAGCTGCACGCCCCGGGGATCGCAGCCGGGGATCGCTCTGAGTCCCCTCGGATTCCCGGGACTCGTGGGAAGAGGGCCGAGTAGGGCGGGGGCGCTTCCTTCGGGGAGCCTCGGCCATCTGTCAAGAGAGTGTGGCCTCAGAATTATTAATTTGGAGCAGAGGGTCATTTCCGGACTTGCGCAGGGAAAGGCGAGGGAGCCGGCCTGGAAAAATACGAAACACGGGAAGGAAAAGCCAGAACTATTTTAGGGAAGGGATGGGAGTAGGCCTGCTCCCAGCATCGGGAAACCTGTGCCGTCGGGACATTTTCTTTGCTTTTCCTAACCCCCTTTTCCTATCGATTTGAGAGTTCATGGTTGGGGGGCCAGCAGAGAAATCTGTGGGTTTTTTCCTTGCTGATTTTCTACGACTATTTTTGTTCCATTTGAGCCCCAGAGTTGTCTATTGCCATGAAGTTTTTTCCTCCATCCAAAGTGTGGGTGGGGATGTTCTGAAATTAATGAGCAACAAGAAAATTGTGTGTACTCAAAATCATCTTTGTGTAAGACTTAAATTATCCTTAAACAAGGCATTATGTGTATAACCCTGAACAGTCATTCTTAAGCAAAGTAAAATTTAATAATCACAGGGCTAGATTTTGGAAGAACAAATATGTCTTTCTGAGCATTTGAACCACTTTGCAATTAAGACAGAACTTTGAATGCAGTAGATCTGGGGTGGGATTGAAGTTTTAAGATGCTGCCCCACCACGGCACCACAGTTAAGAATACAGCTTTGACAGCTATCAAATTCCCCACAGGTGACTGGGGTGGGTGGGGAATTCTAAGGCACTCCTGTTTGGCTGCAAGGTTTACTTCCTTCCATTTTATGGTTTTTATTTTTATTTATTTATTTACTTATTACTGAAGCATATTTGATTTTCAGTGTTGTGCTACTTTCTGGTGTACAGCATAGTGATTCAATTATACATATATGTATTATATTTTGTATTCCTTTTCATTATAGGTTATTGCAAGATACTGAATATAGTTCCCTATGCTGTACAGTAGGCCTTTGTTTGTGGCTGTCAGCACATGTGACAGCCTATAGTACTGGGCCTGGTATTTAGTAGCTGTGCTATTAATGTTTACTGGGTTTGAATATAGAGCTTGTTTGATCAGACCCGTGTGGAATGTCCGAAGTTTCATGAGTATGTTAATATCAGGGATGGCACCATTTACACAACATTCAGCAAACATTTCCTTGTACCTATGTACCAGGCATTGTGCTAGGAACTGGGAATACAGAAGCGACCTAGATATGGTCCCAGCATGAACATAAGGGTACAATATGATCTGCTAAATTCTAAGATGGGGTTAAGCACAGAAGGGGAGCCCGCAGGGAAGGGCTCAGGGCTGGCTTCACAGAGCAGCAAAGGTTAGCAAGCAGCTGAGGCTGGTGACCTACTGCAGGTCAGTAAACTCAATCCAGAACTCAGGCCGGTGGAGGCCTCACACCTTCCCAACTCATGCAGGCTGGGAGCTGCATGCGGATCCTGACTCCCCTCGGGCTACTCCTGGCTCACCGGGCCCTGGCTTACCTGCAGTCGGGTGACAGGTGGCATTGGTCTGTCACTTCAGCTCTCTGGTGCTCCCCCTGGGCAGCCATCGGTTCAGCTGGGTACAGAGCTTAGAATTAGCCAAGGAGGGGGAGGGGATAGCTCAGTGGTAGAGCACATGCTTAGCATGCACAAAGTCCTGGATTCAATTCCCAGTACCTCCATTAAATAAATAAATAAACCTAATTACCTACACCCACCCCCCTAAAAAAAGAATTAGCCAAAGAGACCCCAGGCAGCAAATCTCAGTCCCAGGAGGCAGGCAGTTAGGCTGCTCCGGAGTTCTCCTAGCTCCCAGCCCATTTCTGTATTTTTCCCTGCTTGTCTCTCTTCATCCCCAGTTTCTTCTGTATCAGCCAAGCTCTTTTTCTATTTTTCACACTTGGTTCAAACTATTTGATTATCTTAATGACTGTTGTTTCAGAGCGCAGATGCAAGGCCTCTATTACCTACAGGTGGTCAGTGGGGGGGGGGTCTGTTGGTGTTGGGGGTGGGGAAGTGCTCACCAAACCCACAATGCAGGCTCAGCCCAGAGGGCTTAAGAGCTTGGTCTTTATGTAGGAGCCAGCCCGCCTGATTTGAAATCCCAATTCAGCAACAGCTCAGCCTTCTGACTTGGGGCAAATTACTTAATTCTGTCGGAGTCTCAGTTTTCAGCCTATAAAATGGGTATTATAATAGGGCCGGCCGTATAGGATTGCTGTGAGGCTAAGACAACATATGTTAAAAAAAAAAAAAGCACCAGGCCTTGTCTATAATGAACACTCAGTAGAAGTCAATACCAATATTATTAAGATGATTAGTGTTATTATTACTATTACCATTATTACTAATTCTTAATATACCACATTGAGCCCATGTGCCCTTGGTGGACTGTTGAGTTCTCACTGGAGGAAGGAAAGGCGTGGGAAGCAGTTTAAGCTTATCACCCATCTGGGACCCTCCCCTCAGCTCCTGCACTGCCCCAGGCAGACTCTTCCCTCTGTGAGGCTGCCCTGGGGATCAGTGGGAAGGGGAGGCCTCCTTGGACAGGTCACCTCCATCCTTCCATGGACATAGGGGAAGTTCTGGGTGTGCCCATCTATTTCCTCCTGATTGTGGGTTATGGACTCCCAGGAAGACCACAGGGGAGGGAAAGCCTGATAATGGTCACACTCAGGTAGAGGTTATCCTTGAGATAACCAGTTGCAATATTTAAGGCCTATCCTTTACCAGGTTCCTTTCATTGAGTCCTCTGAGGCTGGCACCACTCCCATTTTACAGGTAGAGAACTAAGATCCAGAGCTTTCCCCCAGGTCTTTATGTAAGTGGCAAATATCAGATGAGTTTAGATCCAGAACTTGCACTCATCTCCACCACACTGCCCTACCTCCACTCAGGGCCCACTTCTCGGGCGTGGGGCCTGCGCAGCAGCACAGGCCCCAGGCTTGGAAGGTCTCAAGCTTGGTTTCATGCTCTGCTGTCTCTGTCTTCAATTTTTTAACAATTTTGAACAAAGGGCCCCCATATTTTCATCTTGCACCGAGCTCTGCAAATTATGTAGCTGGTTCTGCCTATCCTCTTTTGTAGAGGGGATGTCTTCCCTGCAAAGGAAAAAAATAAGCTTGGGTGCAGAGAGGATGGGCAGGACTGGAACAAGGTCATGTAGTAATTTGGGGACAGAACTAGAACCAGGTCTCCTGACTCCCTGGAATTCCCTGGATGCACTCACATGTCCAGTGGTGCCCTTGAAGTTTTGGAAGGGGCACTGGGTGGGGTGGCTGGGGAAAGGATGAGCTCCTACCCACCAAATCACCTCTCCCACCTGGCTCTTGTGGGACTGGAAGGTCCATCTACTGCCTTCTGGTCTCCCATCTTTGAGCCCAGAGGCCAGGCTTTTCTGGGAGGCTCGGCAGGACAGATAAGCAGGACAGTGACTCAACTCTCTCTAGAATGGCCTTGAGGGGCTAATGGGCATGGCATGGGGTGGGAACAGAGGTGGTTGTAAAATGTGACACTCAGGAACCATAGCATAGGGGCTTTGACCTGATTCCCTGCCTCGCACTCTGAGACCCAGTGAGACTGACATCTTGGATGCAGCCATGCGTGCTCAGACGTCTGAGGCCCATGCTCGGAATCCTGCTTGAGGTCTGCAATTCTGTGTGATTTTGTGTGTGTGTGTGTGTGTGTTGGGGACAGTGGGAAACAAATGAGTAGAGAGGAGAAAATAATCTGATTCTAGGTGCTTTAATTCATTTTTTAATTTCACAGACACTGCTGATTTGGGGAATGGAGCCCCGGAAATACAATGTCCTTAGGGTGTGTATGGTCTAGTGGGCAAGACAGACAGTAAAACAAAAGAACAGCCCTTCTCTTTTTCTCCATGGAGCAACTCATATTTTGAATGAATGGGATTATTGGTCTGCTCTTTTGTGAGATGGATGTGAACTCTACCCTCATCCCAGCTGATAACACAGGCTTTGCATTTTGGAGGCATTTTGGAGGCATTTGGATCGTGGCTAGAAATGAGATTGACCTTGGTGCTCCAACTAACTGACTTGTAGATACCTGAAATTCCACTGGGAGTCTTTCTCTAGGACTCAGCACTATTCTTTTTCTGAGACCCTGTTTAAAATTAAAATCCCTGGGGTGGGGGGTGGTGAGTGGGTTCACAATATGGCAGTGCTGTGTCATGAGACAGGGCTGCTCAAGGACCCTGGACTCCAAAAGATGCCCCTGATGGGTACCACACTGGGAGCTAGAAGGCCACAAAACATTCTCCATCACCCTGTGCTGCCGACTCAGCCCAGCTCTGCCTGCAGAAGAGGGGAGCTAAAGGGAGGTAGGGGGTGAGTAAAGCCCAGTCAAAACCCAAACCCAGAGTCCCAGCCAGTCTCACTCTGGTAGCTGAGAAAGCTAGAAGCTCCAGGTTGTCTTACCTGCAGGACCCCGGAGTATCTGATCTGCCCCCTCTCTTATTGTCCTGCTGGAACCATGCTTTCCTCTGTGATGGCTCTGTGGTTGCCCACAGAACTTGACAAAAACTTTCAAGGTTCTGTAAACACAGCCGTTGGGGCTCTTCTGTGCACCTATCAGCTCTCCTGCCTGGAGGCCAAATTTGGCACTCTGTTTGGGGTCAGGAGGAAGAATGTGGAACCCAGCCACCCCAGAGAGGCCCTGGAGTGAAGCAGGGCAAACTCTCCCTGGCTACTGGACCACTGCCCCAGGTGTGGCCAGGCTGCCTGTCCGGTCCCTTCCTACAAGAATCTGCATGCTTCCTCCCTTGCTTTATTCCTCTGGGTTCCTCCCTCACCAACCTACCTGGAGGCAGGTAATAAAGCAGGAGGAGGGAGATGGATGGATGGGGAGGGCGGAGAGCCACGTGGTGCCATAAAGCCAGGCTATAGAGGGCCTGTCCCAGGAGCGTCCAGACTGTAGGAGCCAACGCTCGGAAGGTGGACTGTCAGCCTTGCCAGCCGGAGCAGCAAACCCCCGGAAAAGGCCATGCAACGAGGCGCGTCAGGACCAGGCCTCAGGGGCCTGAAGGGGGCCGAGGGCGCTGCCAGGGACGTGGGGGACACTTGCCTTGAGGCTGGGAGAGATTTTGGGGTGCTGAGGGAGAACGGCGGCCCTCGCGGCCTGGGCGAAGCAGAGGAGGTGGCGGGCAGCAGAAAGCGCAGCCGGCCGGTGCGGTCCAAGGCGAGGCGCATGGCAGCCAACGTGCGTGAGCGCAAGCGCATCCTGGACTACAACGAGGCCTTCAACGCGCTGCGCCGGGCGCTGCGGCACGACCTGGGAGGAAAGAGACTCTCCAAGATCGCTACGCTGCGCAGAGCCATCCACCGCATCACCGCCCTGTCCCTCGTGCTGCGCGCCAGCCCCGCGCCCCGCTGGCCCTGCGGGCACCTGGAGTGCCACGGCCAGGCCGTGCGCGCGGGGGACACCGGGGACCTGGGCTCCCGTCCGCCGCCGTCCGCGCCGCCGCTCGCCGGGCCCTTCGCAACGCGCTGCGCCTCGTGCTCACTACACACGCCCCTGGGACGGCCCAGGGCTGTGGCCGAGGCGCAGGGCTTGGCTCAGGCCTCTGCGGGAAGTTGGCGCCGATGTCCGGGGGCTCCCTCTGCCTGGCCGCGTAGCCACCTGCGAGCGGGCCCAGGACTGGGCTACCAGCACTCCTGACCCAGCACCGAGAGCGCCCGCGGGCCTGGAGGGAGGCCGACCTGGGAGGAGCCAATGGTAGGATGACTACAAAACCCACCCGAGCAAACCCGAATGGGCTGAGCCTGAGGGGGAAAGGAGGGACTTTGCCAGTTGGAAGAAACTCTGGAGCCTGGGGCTGCACCCACTGGGCCCCCCCAGTCCCAGCCAAGGGTGGCAGCCCCGAAAGGAGCAGGATCCTGCTGGGCTTTTTCTTACCTTTGAACTTAATGAACTCTTCTTACAAAGTGACCTTTGCATTCCTGTGCTTCTGAGTCCTATCTTCTCTTGCTGCTTTTTAGAATAGAGGCTTTTGGACAGGGGGACTTACATGTGGGAGTGTGAGTGGCACCTGGCTGTGGTCTGATGGCACAGTGTGGGGCCCCTCCCCTGCCTGTGCTGATGCCCCAATTCTGTGGTCTGGGAGAGGCAATCAGAAGCAGCCAAATAAAAAGGAAAAGCTATCATCACCATCTGCTCCCAGGACTCCACTGGGCCCAGGAGCCCAGGATGCGGGCCTAAGGGGCTTGAGGCCTGGAGGCTCACCCTGGAATGTTGGGTCCTGGCCTGAAACCCGCAGGTACGTACTTAGAGACATTGGTTCATGGCCAAATCCCAGGTGTGGCAGAGTAGTGTGAGGGGCACCATGGGAGAGGACAGTATTTGGAGAGGGGGAGCAGGACTGGGAGGCTAAGGATGTGTTCAGACTCATCCCCGGCCCCCTGCAGAGCCACTGTCTGCAGTGAGCCACAGAGAGGGTAGCATTGAGAACAGAGTCTGGATCAGTCTCAGGGAAGGATGCTGAGGGCAGGGCCAAGGTTGGGGGGTCAGTTAAGTCCTGCCTGTACCCCAAGTGATGGGCAGATGGAGCTCCCCGGGAAGAGTGGGCCAGTGCAGCCAGGGCCTGGGTAATGGGGGCAGACTTAGAATCCAGGAAGGATTATGGGAGGGGGTTGAGGAAAGTGGAGCCTCTGGCCAAGGCTGTTGAGGAAGTAGGAGGCACAGCAGCCCTTTCCTCCCCCCACCCGACACCCCGAAGTCTGGAGAGCTGCTCTGCCTCTAAGATGAGTGGCCCTCAGCTTGTGTCCAGCCTCACTCAGGATGATGGGGTGGATTTTGTTGATGCTGCTTGCCAGGGCGAGGACCCAGATGTGCCAAGGAGGCCTAAGGGCTTCCTTGTCTCCTTGGAGAGCTGGACTCTTGCTAGCTAGCAGAGGGGCGGGGGGAGGAAGAGTTCCACAACTCAGAGTGGGGGACCCCACAGAAGCTGGAGAGATGCCCATAGGCGCCCAGGGAATAGTGAGGGGTCCCCAGAATAGTCAAGAAGAGGTTCACTGCCCTAATTACAAATGTCTTTTTTTTCTCTGGCTGGTACACTTGATGTCTGTTCCCCAGCCCACAGACCTCAGGGCTCCAAATTTCACAGGGCGGGTGGCTGTGTCACAGATCACAGGAAGCCTTTGACTCTGGAGGAGAGGGGTCATGGGGTCCAGGCAGGAGCGAAATGTGCAACTCTGGCCCCAGGCCTGCCCACTGAGCCTTCCCTCTCAGGGGGAGGCAGTGCCCTGGTCTGACAGTGGGAAGGAAAGAGCCAGACCTGCCTGGGATCCAGTCTCCGTTCTGCCTCTTACTACTTCCTTAACGTCTCTACGCCTCTAGTTCCTCACCTCTGACCCAGATGATTCCATCTCAGGGTGGCTGTGAGCGTTAACATTTGTTCACAAGGCACAGTTTCTGGCAATTAGAAGGTGTTTCACAAATTGTTACTATTTGCATATTATTATTTTATGACAGACCAGCCTGGACAATGCTTCCACCTTGCTTCAGCTCAGGTATTTATTCTCTGGAAACATGATAAAATGACCAAGTCCTGCTTTCCTAAGTTCCAGGTTGGAAAGAAATGAGGGTTCTTCTCTATCAGTTGCACTCTCAGCCCTGGAAGGGCGATAGCGCCCCCTGCAGGTGGAAGTGTGGGTATGACACTGACTGTGAGGAAAATGGAGGGATGTGTCTCCTCACTTCTCAGCTGACCTTGGCAAATCGCCTAAGGGCTTTGAGCCTTGGTGTTTCCATCCAAATAATGGGCAGTTGTGCAGACTAAATGACGTGATGCATTTAAAGCACTTAGCATAGTGCCTGCCCCAGGCAAGCACTCAGAGTGGAAGCTATTAAGACAGTCTATTTACAAAGTTGTCATAAGTAGAGAATGCATGGAAGGTGTTTTATAAACTGAAGTACAAAGCACAGTAGTTATTATTGTTTTATCAGGGCTATTTGTTTGAGCGCCCACATGTGTGTATTTCTATGTTATGTGTTTGCCTGGCACTCAGCGTTTTTTTTTTAAATGAACACATGAATATGTGCATGCTTATAGAGATATGTAGATAGCTGAGTATTTGTGTGTGCATACATGTATGTACTGGCCTAACAGGTACCCCCTGCTCTCCCTGATTCTTTAGCAGATCTTAGGACAGAGTACCTTTAATTATATGCCTTCCAGGTTTTCTGGAACCCTTCCTTGAGTTTTTTTCTTTTTTTAATCTGCTTCCTAAGCCCATATCTGTTCTCCAAGATGACTGATTTGCTGCAGAGAGAAGACACATCGGTGATTATTAGAGACATGGAATTTATCAAGCAAGACCACATAGGTTTATCCAAATGTAGAGAAAAGTAGTTAGTACAAGGATAGGTATTAAATAAATATAAACAGGAAAGTACTGGAAAGAGAAAACACACATTTAAGACAGAGCTGCTAAAAGTTATGACCAAAAGATATGAATGACTGATATAACTAAAGACAAAAATTGTATATCTATATGGTTAATCCCAACAGTTCACTCAAATAGTATGCAAAGGGAGAGAGATGGTTAATGTTTAAAAGACAGAGAATACCAACAATTACAGCACTTTCAGCCGCTCTACAGCTCACAAACGGCTCCCATACATTCAGTCTCTTGGCTTCGCTGAGGAAACCTGTGCCTTCCAGCACCTTCCCTTGAACTCCATGTCTCCATCATAGGGAACAGTATCTTGTTTCTCTAGCAATGAATGAGATATGCCAGCAAAATGACAGAGGGGAGGGTCTAGCTTAGTGGTAAAGTGTATGCTTAGCATGCATGAGATCCTGGGTTCAGTCCCTGGTACCTCCGTTAAAAAACAAATAAATAAAAACATAATTTTTTTTAAAGTAAGTAAGAATTTTAAGACCCAATATGTGCTCAGGGATGTGGAGAAAAGGGCACATTTACAGATTTCTAGGTGTACTGTTTTGCTACAGAACAATTTGACAAAAATCACAATAAAAATACCCCAAGGGAATAATCCAAAAAGAAAAACAAATTTGCAAAAAAGCAGTCCCAGCATTACTGTACATAACAGTGGAAGATTTGAAACAACCCAGATGCCCAACCATAGAGGCCTGGGCAAAGCAAATTCTGGTTTTGTAACAGGATGACAGTAACGGTGAATTGGGAGAACAGATCACAAACTGGTCTGTGCCCACTGATTACAGGTGTGGACAAAAGGTAGGTGCAGAAACAAACCTTGAGAGAATTTGGGGGGATGTAAATGGGTTAATATCCATTAGGTTCTTCATAATTGTTCTTAAAAGGTGCGAGATTATCTCCTTAGGGTATCTTGCAAAGAGGAATAGGGAAATGTTTTGAGCGAGGACAGCAGGGACACAGTACCCACCTTGCTGGATGTGAAACTGGGGTGCTTGCTGATGGGGGCCAGACCACATCAAGTTTTGCTCACACTTTGCATGTGTATGTGTCTATGGGCACAGACACCAGAGAGATGCCGTTACCCGCCTTCGCTGGGAGCAGGGTGAGATGGCCCACGAAGGTCTCAGTGAGAAGCGGCATTTGCTTAATTACTACTGCCTGGTCAGCCCCATAGGGTTTCCTGATGCCCAGTGGGACCCGAGGGTAAAAAGGGCCAAGGGACACAGATCTAGGGGGTCTGCTTACCACTCTCCCTTGATTAGACCTGAACTTATCTACTCTTCTGACGAGGGACAGAGATTGGAGTGACTTTCTTCACTTACCTGCGCAGCGAGGCGGCGGAACCCAAAGGCCGATACCTCTGTGTAGCTGCAGGGCTCACAGCCTCAGGCTCAGCCCCCGCCCCCGCCCCGCCCCGGCCCCGCCCCCGGTGGAGCTTGGGGAGGAGCTCAGCGCCCTCCCTTCTTAAGGCTGCAGCCAGCCCCGCCGCTTACTGCTCTGCCGAAAAGGAGCCCTGAGTTCCCAGACCTTCATGTTAAAAGTCTGAAACCCCCATTTTTATGTGAAACAGATTTTTTAAAAATATGCGTTGAGCCAACACTGTACAGGCCAAACACACTTTGCATGATGAGTGGGCCCTTGTGGCCCATTTAAGACCTCAGCTGGGGGTGGGAGGAGACAGCAACTGCAGGCTTGGGCAGGACCAGGCGCGGGCCGGAGCAGCGGGCTGGCTCCCGCTCACCAGCCCGGGAACCCAAACAGGTGCTCCTTCTCCTCGCCTCTCCCCCTCCCTCTGGTCCGCCTCTGGTCCTTCCCCTCATCACCACCAGGCCACTAGATGGCATCACAAGCCCAGCATCTCGCAGTGACAGAGCAAACCAAGGTCCCAAGTCCACCTGGTAACCTCCCTCACGGCCACCCTGAGGACTTCTTGGCTTTTTCTTTTCTCTTCGAGTTTTTATTAAGTCAGAAATATCCCTTTATGTCAGGTTCATTCTTTCCTCTAGGCCAGCGCTGCTCAACAGAAATATAATGCAAGCCACACTTAAAAATTTTAAGTTTCTAGTAGGCATGTTAAAAAAGTAGAGACACAGGTGACATTAATGTTAATAATGTCTTATTTAGCCCAATATATCCAAAATATCATTTCAATATGTAATCAATATACACAATATTAACAAGATGTTTTACATTGTTTTGGTACTGTGTTCAAAATCCAAATCCGGTCTGTGTTTTATGCTCACGGCACATTTCAGTGTGGACTAGCCACATTTCAGGGGCTCAGTGGCCACATTTGGCCGGAGGCTCTGGAATCTGGCCGGGCAGCTGTCAGCCCTGTGGAGGGCTTGGGTCCCTCTCCCCAAGGGTCAGCTCTCGGGTTGTAACATGGAATTCTGTTCAAGCTGGGCAGTAACGTAGAGTCTAGGGCACCCAGACTGCCACCCTCTGTAGGAGGTCTCATATTTAAAAAGGCAGTAGCACATTTCTGGGAGTTCCTGGGCAAATGAGCCCAGCTCAGCACTCCTGCCCCAGCCCTGGCCTGAGTGAGTAGGAGGCACCTGAAGACCCAGATGAGGGTAGGAAGCCTCAGTCTCACTACCCTGGAGACCTGGATTTTGCTAGTAACAATGCATTTCCTTTATGGAACAGCATTTCTTTCTTTTTTAAAAAAAATTTTGTGGGGGAGGTAATTAGGTTTATTTATATATTTTTTAAATGGACGTACTAGGACTTGAACCCAGAACCTCTTGCATGCTAAGCATGTACTCCACCACTGAGCTATACCCTTCTCCCTTAATTTAATATTGTCAAATTTAAGAAACCTGAAAATCTGCCCCAAAGCCACACACTACTTTCAAAACTATTTGCCTCCAGGTGTTCTTTCAGCTCCCCAGGTTCCCCCTCGGCCCCTAGTGCATGGCTCTGCTCAGCCCCCTTTCCTTCCCTCTGCAGCCAGCAACTCCGACTCTGCCGCTCACACGCCCTCCTCCACCTTGTCACGGCCCCTGCTGGAGGCGCCATTTCTGAAGCCAGCTTGATACACAACCCAAAGCTATTTCTCGTCACTAAAATGGCTCATCTTGCACCAGACCAGCCTCTGGACCTGGACCAGGGGTTGGTGTCTGACGGAGACAGACTTTGAGATGAGCATCTTTCTACTTTCAGGCCTTAGTTTTCTAAAATGTGATATCAAAAGATTTGAACTTCACAAACTCTGAGACCCCTTCTCATCTCTAACTTCCCACTCCCATCTTGCCTGACCCTGAGGTTTTATAAACTCTTTCCTACACCCTCCTCCAAACCACACACCCACCCCTTCCCCCACACCCCCTGGTGGTTCCAGGTCACCTTATAACACAATGTAAGGAGAGAGATGGGGGTCAGGGAGAGAGATGCAGAGAATAGAGAAGGTGGCAGAAACGGAGGAAATGTGAGAGAGAAGAAAGAGAAATGGCAAGAATCAGAGGACAGGCAGCCAGAACCAAGGCCCTTCAGAGCCGGCATCTGCCCCAAGTTGCTCCTGAACAGAAAGATCTTTGCTGGCTCTTTAAAAACATCTGAGAAAAGCTCCAGTGTCCGTGATACAGGACCATCACTCCTCCCTAATAGCCCCTCTGCCTCACTCTTTGGCAACCTGCTCAGAAACCCATTCGGAAGGGCAAGGCAGAACTCTCCAGGGGCCAGATTAGTTCTCCCCTCCCTCCTGGAGCTGGGAGACAGGCTCTGGCCTGGATACCTCGGGGGCTGGAAGTCAGGGTCGGGGTGGGATGCAGAAGGTTCAGGGCCCAGCGTTCCCCAAGAGATAGGAGGGGTAGGCTGCTGCTTTTCCAGTGGAAGAGAAGCAGGGGTCTCAGTCTCCCAGGACAGTTGAAGACATACCCATTTTAACCCACTTTGCCTTTCTTCCCCATCCAGAGCCCCCAGCTCAGGGGAGCAAGTCCTGGGGCCACCATGAAAGCCAGAGGCTGCCCATGTCCCTCTGGGCTGGGCTGGGCTGGGCTGGGCTGGGGCAGAAGCAGACTGCTGCTGGGTGGTTCTCTGGGGAGAAGGGGATTGAAAAGCATCTCTGAGGAGGACAGGGAGGGAGGGAGGCTGGGTGGTGGACACACACACACACACACACACACACACACACACAGCCTTTCTGACTTAGCCTAAGTCCCACTTGGGAGACGAGCCGTCTTCTCTCTGCTCTTGGAACTACGCTCTGCTGCTTCCCCGCCCATCTGTGCTGTCAGCAGCTCCGGCAAAGTTGGTCTCCAACTTGAACGGAGCTGAAGACTCCAGCTTCCTGGAGCTCCACGGAGCAGCAGGCAGGCCCAGCCTCTGGACTCAGCTGGCCTGGAGAAGCCAACCCTGCCAGCCCCCAGCTGGTCCCTGCCCTCCTGGGTGACACGTCTGCCCCTGACCTATAGGCCTCTAGGCTGGGCTGAGGAATGGTGCACTGAGGTCCCTCTGGAGCCCCTCGTCCAGGTCTGGAGCTGGACCAGCCCAAGACCCAGGCCAACATGGCCAACCCCGGGCAGACTCAGTTTGCCCCAGCGCAGGGGCCAGGCATCGCCTCACCCCTGGACCTGCCGGAGATGGAGAAGCTCCTCACCAAGGTCGGGGGCCAGGATGACAAGCCCCTGAAGCTGTCCAAGTCCCTCTCGGGGGCTTTGGACCTGGAGCAGAATGGCCATGGCCTGCCGTTCAAGGTGGTACCCGAGGGGCACCGGGAGCCCTCACTCGCCCTGTCATCCTCCCGGGCCAGCTCGAGGCGGCCGTCCTCCATTGCCACCACCTCCTATGCCCAGGATAGAGAAGTTCCCAAAGATTACCTCATCCTTGCCATCGTCTCCTGCTTCTGCCCTGTCTGGCCCCTCAACCTCATCCCCCTCATCTTTTCCATCATGGTAAGTGCTGCTCTTTGTCCAGGGCAGGGGCTGGTCTGGGGTCGGCAGGCATGTTCCCCTGCCAGGCACCAGGCACCCTGCCTAGGGTGTGGAGAAAAGAGCTGGGGGCTGGGGAGACGACCCCCTTTCTCAGCCGGCCTATGACTCTCCCTTGGAGAAGGGTCCAGGGGCCCGGAGAGCTTCTGTTTGCTGTCCTCCTTCATCTCTGCTCCTGGACATCACAGTCACAGCTTGACCTTGTATACATACCTGCTGGGAAGGGGATTCTAGAGAGCCACCTGGAGCTATGTTCTGCACTGCAGAAAGACAGCCAAGCGGGGGGAGCTTGCCTTTGTGGGGGTCGGGGGCATGGTCCCAAGGAGCCATTTCTGAGTGGGGCTGTGACTCAGCACAGGTTGCAGCCAGCATGGGGTCCCAGGGCCCTGTGTTCTCAGGAGGGAGCCAGGCACTGCCCCACCCACTCCGGGGGACTCCTGGGCATTCTAACAGCCTCTGCCGGCTCTGGTTTCCAAGAGCCGGCAGTGGCTTCCCTGCTGTGCACCGAGGGCCCTGGGGCCTGGCTCCCCCAGGGCTGTTCCTCTGGAGGGAACTCCTCACTGGGGCCCTTGGGCCTCGCCTTTGCACTAATTTCAGCATCTGTGTTCAGGGTAGGGGAGGTCTGAGCCAAGGGTGGAGAACACGTGTGTCAGAGGGCATGGCTGGTCCTACCAGGGAGGGGCATGTGGGCTCGTCTCTGCTTCTTCCACACTTGTGCTGTAGGGTTCTGAGTAAATTGTCTTAGATCGTCCCCAAACCAAGTCATCTGGATAGAACTACTTACAGAGGAGCCATAGTAAATGTTGGTAGATGTTGGCAAGTGACTTTTGAGGTCCAGGAAGGAGAGAGCAAGAGAGAGAGCCAGAGAGGGAGAGAGAGTGCAAACCTGGCAAGGAATGAATTTCAGAATGAGGTTAGGAGCAGAGGATGGTAATTGCCAGCCCCAGGCTGGGCAGGGCCGGAGGACTGAGTGGAGAGACCCTGTCTGCTTTCCTCTGGAGTGACTCCATGGCTGAGTCACCCATCTTCCGGCCCCCAGGTCCTGTAGCCATCCCTGCTGCCTGTCTGGCCTCTGAGACAAAAGCTTATTTCCTCATACATCTCCACCCACTTCACTGGGGCCCAGTCTCCAGCCAGGGGAGCCTTCCCTGACCGCCATCAAATCCAGCTAAGTAGGGATAAATAGGGGACACTGGCAGTGTTCCTGAGTTCGAGGGATTTGGCGTGGGTACAAGAGCCAGGGCTGGGCAGGGCCATTGAACAACTAACTTCCTGGGCTGCTCGCCGCACTTGGGGGCAGCTCGGGGCAGAGCCAGGCCTCAGGGGGCAGCCAGTGGCTCCCGGCAGGGCCCACCTCTTGGTTACAGGGAGAAGCCCCAGGAGGGGAGACAGGCTTTGGGGAGGGAAACCACACAGAGGCCCAGGAGAAAACGGTTGCTAGAATCTCCTGCCGTGGGTAGCAGGGTGTGAGCTGGGTAGGAGCTGCTTTTGTCAAAGGAAACTTGGGCCCCAGGCTGTGAGACCACAGAACCTACCCCCAGTGTATTTCTACATCCTTCTCAGGTTTTTTTTGTTGTTGTTGTTTTTACATTTCAAATATATCTTACTACTTTTCATCTCAGAAAGAATATGAAACCTGCATGCAATGCTAATGGTCTCTCACATTTACACAGCATATGACACAGGAGTGCAATGCAGCCATCTCAGATTCTTGAGTCACCGGGCCTGGGGCAGGGAATACGGTGCTAAACCAGATGCCGTCACCAATTCCCATGAGCCTCCTGTCTGGTGGGGAGAAGCTTGTAAACAAATCCTTACAACACATTGCAAGAAGCGCCCACGCTAGACAAAACCACAAGGTATTGTATGGCTTCAGGCAAGTCACTCAAACCTCTCTTCTCCTCATTATTCCCATCTGCAAAATGGGTGTGAGCATAACACCTCAATTGCAGAGTTGTATGAGGATGAAATGAGACAAACCACACAAAGTACTAAAGAACAACACAGCGCATAGTAGGTGCTGTTTCATGGTAGTTGTAATTGGGTGAGTGTCTCTCTGGTAGGGGATGGGAAGCCATCACAAGTTTGTTGGGGTTTTTTAGAGCTTTGAGATATAATTCACATATCATACAGTTCATCCATCTAAAGTGTACAACTCAACGATTTTTTAGTATAGTCACAGATAAGTGCAACCACAGCCACAGTCAATTTTAGATTACGTTCCTCACCTCCAAAAGATACCCCATACCTTTCCTCTATCACACGCCCCCATCTCTCCCAGACCTAAGCAATCGCTGATCTTCTTTGTGTCTCCATGGACTTGCCTCTTGTAAACATTTCATACACAGACACACCTCGTTTTATTGCGCTTTCCTTAACTGTGCTTTGCAGACACTGTGTTTCTTACAAATTGAAGGCTTGTGGCAACCCTGCATCGAGCAAGTCTACCAGTGCCTTTATTTTCCAACAGCATTTGCTCACTTAGTGTCTCTGTGTCATATTTTGTTAATTCTCGAAATATTTCAAACTTGTTTGTTCTCATATTTGTCACGGTGATCGGTGATCTTTGATGTTACTATTGCAAAAAGATCACATGACCCACTGAGCAATGATGGTTAGCGTTTTTTAGCAATAAACTATTTTAATATTAAGGTATGTACATTATTTTTCAGTACAGTACTATTGCACACTTAATAGACTACAGGAATGTGTAAACATAACTTATATGCACTGGGAAACCAAAACGTTTGTGTGACTCGCTTTGTTGTGATAGTCATCTTATCGAGGGGGTCTGGAACTGAACCCGCAATGTCTCCGAAATTGTGAATGGAATCATACAATATGTGGTCCTTTGGGACGTGCTTCTTTCACTTGGCAGCATGTGCTCAAGCATCACCCATGCTGCAGCAAATACAACACAGGGTTTGGAGCCAGAGAGGGGTGTGGTCAGACTAACATTTTGATGGATTAGTCAGGTACAGGGTGAGAGGAGGGAGTAAAGGGGACCCTCTGAGCCTAACATTTGGGAGAGGGGACCTTTGCAGGAATGCAGGTGACAGATGAAGAGGCGTGGAGCAGGGCAGAGGGGGTTTCTGGAAACCTAAAAGTTAGTAACATAGATCATTCATTCATTCAGAAGACCATTCACTTGAATGGCAAGTTGCTTGTTTGCAGGGAACCAAGTGGTAGAGGATGACTAGGCTCCTCATGAACGAACCAGGCACCACACTAGGCATTTGGGAAGGAGAGAATAAGACATGGGCTGTGTGGCACGGCAGAAGGATGTGAGACTGTGGTGGGGGAGGGAGGTGGGCAGGGCACCTGATCTACGAATCTAAGTTTTATCTTAGTGGCCCTGAGGAGTCCATGAAAAATTTTAAGCAGAGGCACGATGCAGTCAATTCATATTTTAAAGCCAACACCCAACTGCATTGTGGGAAATGAGCTCGAGCAGGCAGGACTGGGAGCAGGGAGACCCCCTTGGAGGCTCCTGAGATGGTCCAGGCTGGATGCTGAAGGCCTGGACTAAGCAGTGGGCTTAGAAAGGAGGGCACTGATGAGAGTGGTAAGGAAGATGGACCTGTGCTTGCTCTCCACGACTGGTTACCCAACCAAAAAGCAGTGGAGTCGTCTTAGAGAGAGCTCTGGGGACTACGGCATTTAAGCATAAAGGGGAAGTGGACAGCAAAGGGTTTTGAAAAGAATATTCCAAGAGGTGGGAAGAAAACTAGAAAAGTGGGAGAGACATCCAGGGTCAAGTGAATTTGAAGGAGAAAGTCATCAAATGAGGAGGAGAGATCAGGTTCAGTGAGGATGGGAGGGTCCACTGGCTTGGCCACTGATAGACCCCTGGTGAGCCTGGTGATGGAGAGGCTTAGACAGATAAGGGAGAGGTGACTGATGAGGTGAGGTCCTTGAAGAGTGGAGTGATGGGATCCAGAAGAAGGACCCCTCCCTGGGAGCCTGGCGGAGGGGCCATGTGGGCAGAAGCAGAGAAATCCTCAAAGGAAAGGGAGGTGGTTCCATGCTGTCTGGGCTCCGTGCCGCCAGGGACGTGGAGGGCAAAGTCATTTGCTGAGAAATAGTGGCCTGATGGCAAAGGGGAGGAGAGGTGACCAGGGACAGACAGGTCAATGACCCAAAGGCTCTGCTGAGGCTGGAGACCGTGAGTCTGAGTTGTAATCAGGCTGCATGGTGATGTGGTTTTACTCTACCGACAGGCATAGGGTGATAGGTGTGACATGAGGGCGACCAAAGGTTGGGGATGGCAGGATTGCCATGATAGCAGAATCAGGTGGCGCAGAAGATGCTGGCAAGGGTGGCTGAGATGATGCATCGAAGAATCGGGCTAGATTGGGAGGGAGTGAGGCTGAGAAGATGGCGATAGCCTTGGAGGAGTGGAAGAGACCAGAGGTTGGGGCTCAGAGAAGTCAGAGGGCAGGTGCTGTGAGAGTGAGTGGGTAAGAGAGATGCTGAGAGTTGAGATTTCAGAGGAGGAACCAGGTTGGGTGATGGCCAGGGTGGAGTATAGTTGTAGAAATGAATTTCTAAAGGGAATTGTTAGGAGCCAGGGAGAAGAAACCAGAGGAAGCCCAGTGTTGAGAGATAATGTTCACTATGTGCTTACTAAGTGTTAGGCACAGGCCCAAATTCTTCACATACATTATCTCATTTATTCTGGACTATAGCCGTAGGAGGTCCAGGCATTGTTATTATTCTCATTTTACAGGTGAGAAGACAGAAGCATGGAGATATAGTCATTGGGAGCCCAGGATTGGATGCTGAGAGCCAGTGCTCATGTTCCCACCCACTACACTGCCTGCCTCTGGGAATCAGTGGGGAGCAGAGATGGGGACCGTTACTGGGTGTTCCCACAGCTGCCTCCTCTCTTCTGGGAACCAGCCTAGTTCATAGGACTCTCCCATTCCCCAGGGAGGGAGGGGTCACTTATTTATCTAGGGCTGAAACACTTGGTCCCACACAAAAAACAGCAGGGGTGAAGGAGAGACAGAGAGTGTGGAGAGTTAAGTCTCCACACTGGTGTCTCTAGGTCCTGGGAATTGACTTGAGAACTCCTCATCTGAAGTCCTCCCCACTGATTACCAAGTGAAGGGTCAAACCCTTGACGCCAGAGTGGAGGGAGACCCACAGCCCTGACAGTCTCACTAGAGCTCACTGTCTCTGCAGCATGTCCTAAGGGGAGGCTGATAGAGTCTGGCTCATTGTTCCCATTTAACAGATGAGGCAATAGAGGTGTGCAGGACAGTGCCTTGTCCACAGTCACACAAATGAGGCACATCAGCTGGATATTGAATCCAGTATTCTCTTCTTGGCCCCACCCCACATGCAACAAGGACCTTGGGGACAAGGATGGTGTGTCCCTCCCAGGAAAGCGAAACCTTTTGGCCATTTGTGTATGGAGGGCATAATTCCACTTCCTTCCCTCTTTTTCTCCCCCACCTCCAGTGACCTCCTGCCTGCCACCTACTCACTCCATCAGAGGAAAACTAATGGACTAACAGTGTCCTTCCCACTGTGGCTTTGACAGGGGCCTGCTGGGACCAGGGCTGGGATCGGGGCTCAGGAGCTGTGATCACAGGTGTCTGGACCCAGCCCTGCTCAGCACCACAGCCTCCTGTGAGCCTCCTCATGGGGCGGCCAGCGCAAGGCTGGCTTCATTGCTTCTACTTCTGGGTCGGGCTGAGAAGTCACCGTGCTCCCCAATGTCAGCAAGGTCTCCTGCCAAAGAGGGGCGCTGGACCCCAGGCAGCGGACCTTCTGTCCACAATCGCAGTAAAACAAGCATCAGATAGACTGGGTGTGCATCCCATCTCCAGCCCCGTTAAGTCACATGACCATGTCCTAATCACTCCACCTCCTTCCTTAGCCTGTTTCCTCATCTGGAAAATATGTGTAATAAAACCGTCTACCTCACAGGGCTGTGGGGAGGGTTAAATGAACTAATGGTGTGCCAGAGCCTGGCACACGGTAAATGCTTAATAAATGGAAGCAGTTGCTGTTGTTATTAATGTTAAATGAAAGTGCAATGTCAGAGGAAAGGGTAAACCCAGCGCACAGGAATCTCTGGCTTTTGGCAATTTGGATTTGATGGAGTCTCACCCCTCATTACAAGCCCCAGGGTTGGGGGGCGGCCCTGTCTGTGGTTTTGGTGGACGGCTCTGAGCAGTCCTGTCTCTGTGGGTTGTTCCTACAGCATGTGGAAGCATTGCAGTCGTCCAGAGTGGCTTCAGCGCTTCCTTACTTAGGCATTTTTGACAACTTAATTATTTAACTGATGTGTTTTGCAGGCTCACTTTCATTCATTTCTGCATTATGCATTCATTCAACAAGAGTGCTAAGCCCCGAGCAGGGCCGACGGTCAGCTGGCTCGCAGGCATATGGCTTAAGATATTGATGTACTTCTGAATCAGCTGGTAAACGGCTACTGTCTCAAGCCCCTAAGCTTTTCCAATCCTTCCCACCCACCACTGCAGTGGCCCTGACTCCTCCCCCAGGACCTCCCGCCAGCCCTCCCCAGTCTCCAGCAATGGAAGGGTTAACCTGTAGTTAGGACATTTCAGAACCAACTGCATGGTTGCAGAGAGTGATGTGAAAGGGGCACAGAGAAGCATGTTCCTTTGTTTGACCCGCTGAGAGATGCTTGATCTCTGCAGAAGGGCTAATGACTGACTCGCCCTGGCACATCTTGTCAGTTCTCCTGAGATCTGCTGGGCCTTGGCCTGAGCCTCGTGGGTGGAGGAAGCTCCTGAACCCTCCTCTGGCTGGTTTCAGCCTCTGGCAGCTCTTTCCAGCATCCTTCTCATCCCATCCTCCCCCCTCCCCACATTCAAACTTTTTTCAGTGTCTTTGCTCGCTGATCTATTAGCCTGAATTCGTTTTCTCACTCAGCATTCCCACAGCCATTGCAATCACAAATGATCTATTAATTCAGTCATTACAACCATTACTGCAATTAGTATTACTGCGCCTTCAACTTGGGCCATTTTGTATAAGGGGAAGGTGATGCCACTAAGTGGCAATGGGAGAGCCGCTGGTAATTTACTCATAAAAAGAACTGAAGGTTTTTTTCCATCCCTGAAATCAAAGGATGGATCTTTCATTTGGTAACTAATGGCGGGCGTCGGGGTGAGGATTCAGAAATGAGTGCCAGCTAGCAGTGGAAAACCTCTCATCTAAAAGTAGGGCACTATTCTTAGAGGCAGCTACTTCTGCTCCACTTTACAGATCAGAAAACTGAGACTTACAGTGTAGTTGTGAGGCTCACGCTGGATAGTGTGTACAAAGTGTCTGACACAACAATGCATCTATAATCATGTCTGCTCTGTTCCACCTGGCCATTCCTAGTGTATCTCCTCAACGGTGTCCTCAGGCTTGAAGGAACACGTATGACTGGACTGCATGCACTGTGGATAAAGAAGAGTGATTGGGTTCAGTGTAGCTGAAAAAAAAAATCTTTCCCTCTGCTATTCCTCCCCACCTCATACCCAAGGAACTATGTGTCTCTCCGTGGTTCTGAATCATTACTGCATGGATAACTGTTCCTCTGGAAAGTGGGAGGCAGGACTCATCTCAAACCCTGTTCCCCTCCCCGTGATGCCATGCTTAAGCCCAGAATGAGTCCCTTGATAATGATTCAAGGTAGCCCCAGAATTTCTGAAGCTGAACTTCCTGGAAATCCTGGAAGCCTTCCTGTATGTTGCCCCCTCTTCCTCCCAATGTTGCCTTGATGTTGGTGCCCTGAGATCAGCGACCTGGGCTGGCCATGCAGCGAGCTGGCCATCCATTAGAGCATTTTACCCTCGACCACTCCTAGGAGGCAAGGCCTGTTATTAGGCCATTTTACAGGTGAGGAGCTGGAGCATAGAACATCACGCAGGCGTGGTCAGAGAAGCAACTGGGGAGAGGCCAGATCAAGAAGGGCCCCAACTCTCACAAAGTGGAACCTGGATTTTGTCCTGTAGACATTGGGGAGCCTACAACCTGGTGAGACAAGTGGAGGATTTCTTCAAGGCAGGAGAGAAAAAGATCCAATCAAGAGGGAGAGGGTGAAAAGACCAAGAAATGACTGGCGTCTCAATGTCCCCAGACAGCAGGGAGAGGCTGAGGTCTGAACTTGAGCTTGCATAGTTCCTGCCACAAAGTAAACGTTCAGATAATGCTAGGGATTATGATTATTCCAGTGGAGATGGAGGAATCTTGGTGGGCTTCACAGAGAAGGTGGCACTAGAGCCAGCCCTTGAAGGATGGAGAGGATTTGGATATGTGTGTTGTGGGGGAGCAGGAATGCAAGCAGGAGAAATAGCGTGAGCAAAGGCAAGTGGAAGTCGGTGCTCATAGCCTGAGCAGCTCAGATTGGTGGACCCAGAGGTTATGGAAGAGAGTAGTAGAGGGTAAAATCAGAAAATGCAAAGGTAACCTGAGTTTGAACTTTGTTCTGCAGACAGTGGAGGAGGGTGGGTCATGGATGGTGCTGAACAAACAAGAGAGATTGCCTCAGTCACTATCATCTCACTGAGTTTTCGCATCAGCTCCTGACTGTCCTCTGGTCCCACACTACAGCCAGGCCCTGGGGTCTGCAGGGGCCTGGCTTAACTCTCCCACCAGCTCAGCATGGCTGGGACCCAGTCCACCCTCCCAGGCCCTCTGTCTCCACTGTACCATCCTGCCACAGCCACCCGGCCCATCACTGTCCTGAGACAATGCCACGAATTGCTTGGTAATACTTCCAACGGTCTCCAGCCAGTAGGGGCAGGCTTGGTTAGGGGGCCCCACAAGAGGTCTGGCCAGTTGAGTCCAGGCCAGCAGTCCCCTGGAGATGGAGCAGGGCGAGCGCTGCACAGAGGAAACCCCGGTGGGGGGAGGGTGCAGGGGTGTGGTGACCCCAGCCTCCTGCCTCCCCCCTGAGGGGGCTGCTGGAGTGTGGGCTGCAGTGGGGACCAGGTGTGTTCAGGAGTCTCAGGCAAAGGGTGCCCCATAGGGCCACTGAGGACAGCCTTCCCGAGGTCTCTGCCACCCTCTCTCTGCAGTCTCGAAGTAGCGTGCAGCAGGGGGACCTGGACGGGGCCCGGAGGCTGGGCCGCCTGGCCCGGATGCTCAGCATCACCTTCATCATCATGGGGATCGTCATCATCATCGTGGCCGTGACTGTCAACTTTGCAGGTGAGGTCCAGCCCCACGCCAGCTTGCTCGGTGTGGGGACTGAGGAAGGGCGTGGCCCAGTCCCCTGGGAGAGGGGTGGTGTCGGGGAGAAGGATACGAACATGTGGGGCCATAGCCTTTTCCTAGAAAAACAACCCAGTCCCCTGCAGGGACCAGCCGAGCGAGGTTGGCTTTCCGACTTGTCTTACACCTGGAGAGATCACTAGGAAAGGGAGTGGGAAGAGGACGGGCCCAGGAGTCTGAGGCCACGAGCCCCAGCCTCAGCTCTGAAGGTCCTGGGACCGGCATCAATGTCTGCCTGGTGGAGCCTCAGGGTTTTCACGCTGAGAGTGGTAGGAAGAAGCCTCCAGCATGAGGCTTTTGTGAGCATCACCTCAGATAATGCATGTGACTCTGCTTTGTAAACTGGGAGCTTGCTAGACAAGCATCGCCGGCTGAGACAGCCAGAACATCCTGGAAGTAAACCATGCGTGTGATGGAAGTCAGGACGTACACTTCCGTGATCACCCAAACGTGGCCCAGGGAAGTTATCCAAGCAGGGGGACCATTTTCAAAGGTGACACTTAGGTGCTCATGAAGCCCAGGCAGCTTTGTGAGCTCCTGGGCCACACAGGTCAGTGTTTGTCCATTTCCCTCCCATCACACACTCACACTGGGAGCTTCCAAGCATCTCTGCCCTTTTAGTGATCAACACAAACTGTTCCCCTAAAGACCTTGCCACTTCACACATGCTCCATGGACCAGGCACAGTGGATACTGACAATGGTAACAGATCAGAAATGCAGAATCTCAGGCCCCACTCCAGACTCACTGAATCAGAATCTGCTTCTTAATAAGATTCCCAGCCCAACCATTAAAGTTTGGGAGCCACTGGTCTGGAACATAGTGTTTGACTTAGGGCAGAAAGCCTGGGATTCCACCATGGGGTCATGGGCAACCTTGGTGTCCTAGGAAAGGGAAGAATTCAGGTTTGTAATCAGCCTGCCCAGGTTCAAAATGCAGGTCCTCCACTTTATCTGTCGATTGCAAGTACAATCTATAATCTCTGAGTTTGACATGCAGGTGCCCGAGAGGCAGGAACCCATCAACCCAGGGCAAGAGCCTCGGTATCACCTTCCGATGCTGGAGTCTCTTTGTCCTGTGGCTGCTTGTCACCTTAGCCAGGACACTTTGGATGGCAAGTGACAACTACTGACCTCAAACTGGCAAAGGGGATTGTTTCACTTTCACTAGAATATTCAATCATTGATGGCTCTGTCCTCAGGGGTCACTGCCCCACCTCTGAACCAATCACCAAGGCCCCAGTCCTCTCATGGGCAGGAGTTCATTTCCACCAAGAGCCCCAAATCAGATCACCCCTGTTACCATTTCTGACTAGGAAACCAAAACCCAAATCCTCAAAACAGGGACCGGAAGACCCCATGTTCTGAGCTCTGTTCTGCCATAATTTTTTTTTTTCAACAGTCCAGAAGAAATAAAACTTGGGGGCTGTGCGAGCAGAGGCAGGCCCCGGCCCACGGGAGAGCTCCAACCCGCACGCCCCACGACCACGGAGGACAGGACAGTGACTGCCAAGGCCCCACCTGTCCCCCAGCTCCAAAAGCACAAACTTAGAGGGAAACCCTCAAGTCACCCTACTGTCAGTCCACATCTAATGGGAAAAACCAGAGCAAGAAAGGAAGGGAGGAAATGAAACTGACTGTGAAACCAACAAATAACGTGGTTTAGTCTCAGGACATATCCTGGCAGTTTAACCTCAGGGTTCTGGCTGGTTTCTCATCCCCACAATTTCCTGGGTTCTACCAAGCAGCATATACTGCCAGAGTGAGAAGAAACCAGCCCCACAAACAAGACTACGGTGGGGAGAGAGGTAGCACCGTCCCTGCATGTCTAATGATCAGGAGCAAACACGTGGGACTTTACCTTTTGTATTTTTCTTGAGGCGGGATAAAAGACTGTGTGCATGCCTTGTGCCCCATGCCTGCTGCGATCCCAGCCGGTGCTCAGAGCTCAGAGGCCAAGCTGCTGCTTCGCACATGCCCTGGAACCCCTCGGACACACAGGATGTGCAGCTGCCCTGGAAGAGGCCGCAGCCACACTTAAATCCTCCATCGCAGGGTGGAGGCACCGAGAGGAATGCCGGTGAAGGCAGGAACAGGGACAGCACAACCCATGGACCTCTTCCCAAGCTTTTCAGCCACAGGAGCATCTCCCAGGATGACCCAGTCTGCCTCTTGCTCCTACCTGGGCTGTAGCCTGGGGCACCAACCAAGAACTCCTGGGGCCTGACCCCACCTCCAGGTCAGCCAGTGAAGGGGAATCCATGCCTGAGCTCTCATCCTGCCATGGCCTCCTTGGAGGACTGGGATACAGACCTGGGGATACAAATCCCAGTGGCCCACCTGGGGAATAAACTCCAATCTCATGCCAAGGGGCTCAGGGCCCCCATGCAGAGTGGCAGAGGGTCCTCATGTAGAATGGCTCAGGTAGGGCATGGGCTCCCAGCCCAGCTGCATCTGATGCTCTGTGTCTCACCCTGTGCCCCTGGCCATCCACATACAGCAAAGGCTTCCCCTGGAGTCGGCTTTAGAACCACTGCTGGTGGGTTTTCCCATGGGCTTTCAGGACATTAGGGGTGTCTGTGCCTCCTGCAGGGGCAGGGGCTGAAGAGTTTTTAATGAAGGTTTGTTGTTTATTGGATCTAGAGATTCCAAGACAGAGGGAAGAGCTCAGCTGAAGGGTCCTGACTTCGGGGACCCCAGGTTTGGGAACACACTCACATGTCCCAAATCAGGGGCTGGGCACCATGGCCTCTGTCTCAGGACCTAATGGGACACCTGCAAGGAGTTAAGCAAAGCCACTCAGACTTCTCCCTGGTCCTTCTTCCTCCCACTGCCCCTGCTGGTGCAGCCCCCAAGTCCCCAGAGAGGGGTGCTCCAGGCTTTCCCACACTGGGAGAATTCCAGCCAGGGTTGCAGGTGGTTGGGTGGGCAGGTTCTCACACTGGCCCCAAGTTGGCCAAGGATGTTTCCTCTGCACTGTTCAGGACCCTCAGGCCTCCTTTCAGGGCCCCTGTCTCCTCCACACTCCTCAGAGACTCCTAGGAGCCTGTTAGCACAGCTGGGAGGGGCAGTGGGTTCTGGGTGCAGCTCTGAGCCTTCTCAAAGGGCCTGTGTGACTGAGGGGAGGGTTCAGGGCCCAGGGACACCGGGCAGATCCCTCTGGGGCTGGTGTTCCTGCATCAGTGGCCCACCTGGGGAATAAACTCCAATCTCTCCCTACCCTAAAGCAAAGGCCAGCTGGATTTGCTTTATGGGAAATTTGAGGCCAAAATAAAGATGCATCTGTTTGTTGGGGGAGGGAGGGGATGAGCCCAGAGTCTTTGTGTCACTTTCAAAGTTGAGCCAGGCCAGGGGAGTCGTGAGGTCTATGAATCTGACATTCACAGGCCCCAGCTCTGGTTATGAGTCAGCTGTCCCCTGGCAGGCTCCAGGGGTCCCTGGCTTCAGCCCCCCAGGGAGGAAAGAGCAGTGAAGCAGACTGTCTAGGCCTGGTCTCACGGGGAAATGATGGCAGAGGTGGTACTGCGGCCTCTGTGTGCGCTGGGACCATCTCACACACCCAGACCTGCCCCACCCTTGGTAGTCACACCCACACCATAAGCCCCATGCCCACGCGCGTGCGCACGTACACACTCGTTCATACTCCAAACCCAGAAGAGTGGAGACAGAGAGAAGCCACAGCAGACAGTGGCAGGAGCAGGCACAGCCGGAACACCCTTTCAATCAGGCAAGAAAAACTTGAGAATTTTCTAGTTGTACCAGGGACGGAGCTCAGAGGCCTCCCAGGTGTGTGGAAGGAGCAGAGGCCGCAAGGGACCGGCCCTTCAGGCAGAGAGGAGCCCAGGGCTGGAGGACGGGAGACCCTTTAGAAATAAGACTGGGAGGGAGGGTCCCTGCTGCCCCCCCACCCCACAGGCAGCCTGACACCCCAGACCTCGCTGAAGACGAAGGAACGGCAGCCCCGCTGTCCCAGCTCTGCTGGCTGCATGAACACGGCGGGCCCCTGGCTCGGGGTCTCCCCGCATCCCATAGGGAACAGCAAGCACTACCACCCCCCCAGCTGCCGGCCCCAACTCACCAGTCCTCTCCTCTGTATTTCTCAGCATGGAAAGAAATAAAGCTGACGGTCCGCGCTCACTTAGGGCCTGTGTGTTTGTGCTGCTGGTGGGGTGAGGTGGGGTCAAGGGGTTCCAAACAACTTGGGGAGGCACTGGAGAGCCTGGCTGTGCCGGGGCTCCAAGGCCAGCATGAGGCTTTCTCCTGGGCAAGTCGTCGGTCCTCTCTCGGCCTCAGTTTCTCTGGTGAGCAATGCTGGTCCCGCCTTCCCTTGGTGGTTCCTTCTGCCTGTGAACAAAGACCTTGGGCATTGAAGAGGGCAGGGGGCTGTGCCAGGCATGGAGTAAATCACACGGCTGCCTGACGGGGCCGCTAGTGTTACCCCGGGGTTCAGATTGGTAAATTGAGGCTCAGACAATTGTCCCAGGTCACACCACGCCTGGCCTGCAGAAGGTACGGAAGAAATGTTGGTGAACGGACTGTAGCCCTAGGTCTGACCCCCAGGCTGGCTTCTTGCTGCCATGTTTTGCTGCTTGGACGGGAAAGCCCTGTGGAAGGGAAGTGAGAGTTCGAGTGCATGTGTGTGTGGAGGGGGAAGGGCGGGAGGAGGGATCATTTCGAAGGCTGCAGGACGAGGCAGGCGGGGTTGCTTGACTGTGGAAGGTGGGTGTGGGCAGAACACGAGGCTGGGCAGCCGGTGGGAAGGGAAGGGACTGCCGTGTGGCCAGGATGAGGCGCCCACACCGAGGGCAAGAGGCTGGGGTGGGGCAGGGAAGGAGGGAGAGTCACAGGGCTCGAGAGGCAGCCCAGCAGAGCGGATCAGGGTGTGGAGGTGGGGCCAGGCTGCCTGGGTTCAAATCCTGCCTGGCCACTTCTTGGCTGCATCTCTTTGGGGAAATTCCTTCCAACCAGACCAGGAGCCAGGGGAGCCTTCTCATCTGTCAGCACCGGGCTCCATGTTTTGCATAAATTATCTCATTTAAACCTCACATCACCTCCGTGAGGTGTGTCTTCCTATTTTCCTAAGAAGTAAACGAAGCTGAGAGAGGCCCAGGCACTTGCCCAAGGCCACACAGTCAGGAACCCATGAAGCAGGGCAGTCCTTCTGGAAGCTTTGGTGACAGGAGCCTCTTCCCCCACCTGAAAAAGTCTGAGAGCCATTCCAAGGGAGTTGGCCACTTCAGCGTCTTTTCCCTGCGCTGCCTGGCACGTGATGGCCACCGTTCTCTGTAGCTTTTTGTTTCACTGCTGCACTGTGATCTTTCCAGAGGCATTTTAAGCACGACCTGGGGGTCCAAATTAAGACGAAATGCCACTAGTGTAATGTTGCCAATTTAATAACACTCAGGTAAATGGACACATTTTACACACAGGCACGGCCAGGAATGGTCACATCACTGTACCGCCCGGCTGGGTGGTCTGAAAGTTTTTGGGCATCATTTGGCAGATACAACCCAATTTTAGAAATATTGAAACTGGGGAAAGGGGGACATGTGACTGAGATTCAGCAAAGGAAAAACTGGAGCTTCTGCAATGCAGAAGGCCTCAAATGACAGGCGCTGTGCCCCGGGACCAGGGGCCTAGCCTCTCTGAACCTGGGCTCCCCACCTGTGAGCAGGGTGGTGGCCTGCTCTGCATACCCACAGGGCTGTCAGGGGCCCAGCAGCACGTCTTGGTGAACCAGGAGGACTAGATACACCTGGGGGACACGAATAGCCATTTCCCGGGGCACAGCTGGGAGGGTACCCCAGAATCTGGGAGGCGTTGGGCACCCCAGGCTGACCCTTGAGACTCTGCTCCCCTCCATCCCAGCCCTTCCTGACTAATCCCTCTCACTGACCCACAGAAGACCCCACCATGTGCCCAGGCCTCAAGCTTTCACTCCTTGGCAGTGTCACCTTGGGCGGCCCAGCCTCACTGGGCCTCAGTCTCTCAGGTAAAGGGGTGGCTGGGCTGGAGCGGGTTCCCAGTGGTGGCAGCACACTGGAGTCATCTGGGAGCTTGGGCCATGCTGGCGCCTGACTGCCGCTCTTAGAGAATTGGGTTTAAGTGGTGTTGGGTGTGGCCTGAGCAGCCGGACTTTTTAAAGCTTTCCAGGTGATCCCAATGGTTGTCTGAGGTTGGGAGACACTGGGCTAGACGCTTGAGCTTTCCTGCTCGGTGTAAACGGCATCACCTGGAGCTGTAAGAAATGCAGACACTCGGGCCACACACTGACCGGGGACACCTGCCCTTTGACAAGATCCCAGGTGGTTCATATGCTCTTTGACGTTGGGGACGCTCTGGGCTGGGTACTGGAAACCGAGTGAAGCGGGCCAGATTGGCTGCAGTCTCCCCTTCTCCTGTACCTTCTCCAAGGGCTCTTTTATCGCCCCTTTAAAAATAACAATTGTTTTCTTTTGTTTCTTACAACAAGAGTCTGTTGACTCAAACGAGGAAAATCGAAGCAATACTGAGACGCAAAGAGGACACAGAAACCCCTAGATGAGTTGAGGGGTCCCACAGCAGCCTGCACCCCACTTCCCAGAGTGTGAAACTGAGTCCCCCTAAAACCGAGCTCCCTTACCAAGTTTATGATTAGTCTCTCTACCCCAAACTTTATTCCCTTTCCCATCCCCTCTGACCTCAATCCGATGCTCACGGAACACTCAACAGCTGGAGTCAGATGACTCAGACTGCGGGCGTGGATGACAATGGCATGGGCTCAAACCGCTATTAGGATGGATAGCATCACTAATGTGCAAACTCAGGTTGTTTCTCCAGGGCAAGATGAGCTCACGGACCCCCAAGCCATGGACCATCTGGCCAGAGAATCTTCATCCAGAGACACCCTGATGCCCGAAACTACTGTTAAGACATGTCACAAGACAATGATTAATCCCAGCCAGTTTCTTCCCCTTCAGAAAAAAGCTCCTACCTCAAAGACCAAGTTGGAGTGATCTGAGGCTTGTCTCCCACTCCCTTGCTTGGCACCCAGCAATAAATCTTGACTTTGCTGCAAACTCCCATTGGCAGAGTTTGGCTTTCTGTGCTATGGGTACCTGAGCCCTTTGCTCGGTTATTTGTCTGTGAGGCTGCAGCTGTGGAGGAGACGTGGCCTCTGAGTGTGTGTGTGTGCATGTGCGCTTGGTGAGTGTGGCCCCAAAGTATAATTCCCTAGGAAGCCAGGACCTTCTCCCCTCCCCAAGCCTGTCACCCCCACCCCTGCCCCCATCCTGTGCACCTGCTGGAAGCTGCATGGGGCTGGAGGAGGCAGCAGGTGTCTTAAAGCTGGAAGCTTCCACTCACAACCAAAATTAACACCCTGGTTCTCCTGGGTCTCCATCCCTCAGACCCTGGGCCCTGGAGGATGAGTCAGGATGGGATCTTGAGAAGCTGGGATGTCTCTGGCACCCCTGTTCTTCAGCAGAAATTTCCATTCCCAGGGTTGGCCCATATGGTTCCTTTGTACTGATGGCCAAATCGGCCCCTCCAGGCTGAGGAGGTAAGGGAATTGTAAAAGGGCTCCCCTTCCTGGCTATGTTTGTAGCCTCTTTCCAGCCTGGAGCCCTGAGGACAGCTGGATTTCAGAGGCCTGGGCACAGTGGCACAGCCTGCCCACATCGCTCCTTTGCGACTGGGCTGCGAAGAGTCCCTCCCTGGAGCCGGAGAAGGGTTGGGGGAGAGCTGGTCAGCTAGAGGCTGGGCCCTGCCAGGGTTTCTGCCTCCTGCATTATTGATCTGCTGCCTGGTCGTGGACATGAATCATTCATCAGGGGAGGAAGCACGTGGATGGCAAACGCGAGGCACCCTGCCTCCGCCCCGCCTTGAGCTCAGGGTTTATTCCGCTTTGCTTAATGGGCTTGCAGGGAAGCCCTGCAGGTTCTCAAGTTTCTCCTCCTGCCCGCAGGGCAGGCCCAAAAAGGCCTCGCAAAATTGGGGTTGCAACGAACCCGGCTTAAAGGGGCTAGAGCTGCCCGCAGCCCCGGGGAGCAGAGTGGGCATCCTGGCTACGCTCTGGTCACCTGGGAGTCACGGGGCCAAAGCCCTTTAACCTGTCTGATTAGGGGGATGGTGTCCTGTGTGAGATGGCCCTGACATCGTCCTGATCCGCAGCACCTGCTTAGTAACATCGCTGTGGATGCCATTTGTCACAAATGGTGGATTTTTTTCATTGTTGCCAAGGTCTTGGTGAAGGGCTGAGGGCACCAGCTGGGAGCTGGGAGTGGGGTTAGCCTGCTTGGCGTGGGGCGTGGGCAGAGCCGCAGGGATGTGCGGCCTCTGCAGGCGGTGCAGAGGAGCGGGGCTGGCGGCGCGGGGGTGGGGTGGGGGGGAGGTGGTGCTGGTAGGGGAGGAAAGAACGACACAAAATCCCTCCAGCGATGTTCCCTCTCTGACCGAACTTTTCCGAACCAGTCTCAGGGGCTTCAAAGCCACCAGGGAAAGGCCGTGGGACCGCAGGTGCTGGAGCCCACCCGTTCCCTGATGCTGGGGCTCTCGGGCTAAGTTCTGTTCGATGGTTCCATTGAACACATGTTTATTAAGGGTGATGTGCAGTGTACAGCCTCAGACCAGACCCAGGTGTGCAAGAAATGTTTTCTTCTTTTCTTTATAACCCAATTTACTCTCTCCTTTGTCCCCATTCTGCCTGGTGGCAGGAACATAAGCCTAGGCAGTTCAGAGGTCCTTCCCCTTCCCAGGGATTACAGCAGGCCAATGCGTCCAGGACACAGGTAGCAACAATCTGGTCCTCGAGGTCATCTCGAGACAACCTCATTCTGTCACCTCAGTCCCTGCAGATGGCTACCGAGTCAACTTTCAGTATGCCTGAAATATTTACAGTCCGGCCTCTTACAGAAAAAGGTTGCCAATCCCTGATTTAGAGGATTTGTCAAAAAGTTCTGCTTATGATTTCTCCACCCTGGGCCACAAGGAAGAGTGTCAAGTCTGACAGTATATCACAGATCCTCTTTCAAAGCAAGAAAAAGCAACTGTGTACCCTTCGGCAATTGCTGCTGAAAACTAACTGCAAACATCAATAATGATAATAATGCTGGTTTTCATGTTGGTCATTTTCACTCTTTGCAGGCCATATGGTCTCTGTTGCAACTACTTAACTCTGCTGTTGTAGCACAAAGGAGCCATAGACCACACAAAAATGAGTACGGCTGTGTTCCAATAAAACTTTATTTACAAAAACGGGGAGGACAGGAATTGACCCATAGGCCATAGTTTGCAAACCCTGCTCTAAACCCACTCAATAGATTAGTTTCTCTGGCAGGAACAGGCTAGATTTTCACTAACCCCCTTTTCCCTTTAATCTTATATACTTTACAGTTTCCCTTCATGTTAGATGTAGCCTAACATCTTTCTTGTAGATGTGACTGGTTTTGGCCAACTGAATGTGAGTGGATGAGGTAGGTTTCATGTCCAAGCCTGGCCCTTAAAAACCTCCCCCAGAGGGCAGCTGGATGTTAACTCCCAGGGTGATCTTGGAAGTAGCAGAATTTGAAGTAGAAATGCTCTCACCCTGGGCCCCTGGATCACTAGCCGAGCCACCTTCCTCCCCAGTCCCAAGCTATTGATTGGATTTATGTGTGTTATGCCACCTAAGACTTTAGGATTTATCTGGAACTAATTCAATTTCCTCCCTTTTTTCTACTCATTTTACAGATGAGAAAATTAGATGAGCTAATTTAGGATGGGAAATATCAAGGTATTGGCTAAGTAATCTAGGAAGTATCAGGTTAGAGTTCATTCGTTGAACAGATGTTTGTTGGCCTACTACGTGCCAGACATGGTGCAGATCCTATGGTGAACAAAACCAACTGGGTCCCTGCCCTCAAGGATTTTATAGCCTGGTGTCTAGACAGATTAAACAAATGAATATGTAATTATAACCCATGACAGGTGGTAGGACTGTCTATGAGAGTGTGTGATGGAGGGAGATAATGGAATCTGGGAAGCTCTCCCTGATGAAATGACATTTATGCTGAGTCCCAAAGGAGTTGCCCAAGGGTGGAAGGGGTGAAGGTGTTGAGGCAGAGCCAGGCCGATGGCCGGCATGGGCCAAGGTCCTGGAGGGGATGTGCTGGGCTCATCACACAGCGATATCGGGAAGGCCAGATGGTGCACCTAGCTCCTGCCCCACTGGTGATTAATCCCTTATCACAGGCAGATTAATGACCATCCTGAGGTTGATTGATTGCACGTTTCCTATGATAAATACCATTTAAAGAAGAAGGAAGGAAAAGTCAGATCATCTAAACCGGAAACAAACACAGACTCTAATTCAGTCCAATCCAAAAGCTCTTACTGCAGACTCCCAAATGCCAGGCCATGGGGTGAGAATCAGAGGACAGGAGGTAGGAAATGCAGATCCCTGTATCAAGGAGCTCTAGGGCTTCCAGGAAAGTGTGAGTGGCCAGCCATCTGCTGGAGTCACAGGGAGACCACCCAACAGGGAGATAAAGAGGCAGGTAGGGCGACCTGCCTCAGCCCTGTGGTCAGGAAAGGGGTCTTCACAGAAAAGGGTTCTGTCGTCAAACAGATCAGGAAAACACTGAGTTAAACACAGCTAAATACAGTTGCTCAACTGTGAGACTTTGCTGAGCCTCTAATACACCAACGTGCAACACGAATCTGCAAGCAAGAGGCATGGTATTTCCTAAATTTAATGCACCACTAAGCCCTCCCTTTGAGGTGCATTTTCTTGGAAGCCTATTTTCGATTTGCTGAGCCATGCTTTTCCTTATGTTATTAAAGGCTGCATAATAGGTACAGATCATCATTTATGTATTTACCTATCTTTTCTCCCATTGCTGGGCATTTGGGTGTTCTATTTTTTCTGTCTCCAATTTTTTTTCCTGCCTGTAATTTAAAAACAGGGCTTAAGCACTTGGGGAGCAAATTCTGAAGGTGCTCCAGCATTTCTTGCTACCAGGGCCTCACTGAGTTTTGCTGCTCTCAGGAACCAGGGAGAAGAGCCCCACCCAGGGCTTAGTCACCATGGCAACCACAGGGTCAGGAGGAGGGAAGATGCTGGCAGGTGGGACCACACAAGGAAGCCCCCAGGATCTGGTGGCTGGGAGCCTGCAGCCCTGAGGCTGCCCAGACCTGACTGTTGGGGGACCCTTGGGAATGATGGACCTCTAAACTGCTTTTATTTGCTCCATGGCTCCTGGAAGCCTCCTTAGCTGGAAGCCTCCTCCCTAGGATTTTGCCCGCTGCAGCCAAGTGGGAGGCAGAGGTCAGGGACTGGGAAAGTGGGCGGCTGGGGTAGGTTAGCACACATTCCTGCCTTCTGATTGGATGGAGAATTTTCTTCTACACATTTCTTGATTTGGTTTGAATTCTAGGATCCTCAAGAAAGTTTCAACAAGGATCCCCTTGTACACAGTTGCCTGTCGAGGGAAGAGGTTTCTGGAGGAGAGGAGCTGTGGCTGTCTTGGGATACTTCCAGGCATGCAGCGGGCAGGAGGTTTGTGGCACAAGGATCAGTGTCTCAGAGGCCTTGGTCTGCTGGTGCAACGCTCGCCTGATTCTCAGACAGGCCCCTCTAATGCAGTAAACAAACCTCTTTCCCAAGAACTTTCTGTGCTTCCCAGACCATGCAACAGTCAGTCCTTAAACTTTTTTTAAAAACAAAACCTATACAAGTCATAGACACCACACTGATAGCAGCCGTCACCACGGGGCCAGGGCGTGGCACTGGGCAGGTGATCAAGGCAGCCTCCAGTCTTTTTTTCCACATACCTCGTATCCTCAGAATCTTACAGCATTTATATCTGTATTACTTGGACAATTTATAATTTAATTAAAAAATAAGAATGGATAGGGGAAGGAAAAATTTCCCCATAATCCATTAGCTGAAGCAATCGATGTGAATATCTGAGCATACTTCTTCCAGGCTTTTAAAAAGGAATTTGTTTTTAATATAGGACAAGTCTCTTTACAATAAAAGGGCTCATTTACGTGCTCTTTGCATTGTAGTGGGACTTCGCAGTGCTTTTAAGTAACAGGCCCCTCCTGTTCCCTTAAGCCTGTCTCCTCCTGGGCCAGTCTCACCACCACCAAACAGGGCACCACGTGGGCAGGCTGGAGAGGCGTTGTCGGAGGGGCGTTGTTGGAGGGGCTGGAAGCCCATGGAAGCTCTCTCCCTCCTTGGACTGACTAGGTGAGTCTCCAGGAAAGCTCCATCCATCACAGGACCTCCCCAGGGTTCACTTTCTGACCTTTGCTTTGCAGTCAGTGCTTGCTCTTGGCTGTCACCCTAGAACCGGATGCTCTGTCTGGCTCTGGTCTGGAGTCTCCTCTCAGCTCTGGCCCCGGTCCCCTTGCTGGAACCCTGCCCTCTCATTACTCTAGCAGGAGGCGGATGCTCTGGCACCTCCTCCTTCCCCTACTGAAGTTGGAGCTCCTTTCCTATTTGCTAACCTTTCTGAGGGCCCGCGGCTGGAGCACGCTGTCCATGTAAGGGACAACTTGGGTGTTGGGAAATCTACTGGAATGGGACGACACCTGGATGGAAGAATGGGCCCATGTGGTATTTCCCTTTCGCTCCTTAAACCAAACCTCACAGGCCTCCCCAACCCCACCATCTGTGGGGAAGCTGAGGGAGGTCCCAGGCCAGGTTCCCTCTGGCCAGGTGGCTGGGAGGGACATTTGAGCGTCTCAGGGCATTTCCCCAGGGAGAGGGACACACAGTTCCAGGCGCCCTCCTAGGGGAACCCAGCGCGATGAACTCATGCTTTGATCACAGCCCATGGGAGCTGCTCTCAAGCTGGATGAACAGGCGGGAGGTAAACAGGCCCCGAGGAGACGGACTCCTCCTCCCTGTGCCGCAGGCTGCATGGTAAAAGCAGCCTAGCGACAAAGGATAGAAAGCAGGGGGCAGAGGGAAAAATCTCTCACCAGCCACCTTTCCTGACTTTTCTGCCGTCTGGGTGACTTCCCCTGGAGTGTGGAGTGGTTTTCCCTTCCTTAATTTCATTCTGATTATGGAATTAATACTTCATTATGGCAAACCTGGAAAACGCAAAAAAAAAAAAATGTAACAAACAAAAGTGTCCCCACATTCTGTTCCCCAGACACGTCTTCCACATTAAGCAGACATATTTTTGGCAGCACTTGCAGCCAGCTGAACTCATCTTGTTGATATCTTTGCTTGTTCACTGTCTCTCTTTTTTTTTTAAGTGTTTGCTGTTGGGTTTTTGTTTGGTTGGTTGTATGCACACAGTGAATACAAGTTGAGTTGTACAGAAGCCCAAGAAGGAGTCTGTCTCAAGCCTGCCTTGTACACAGTGAGTGCTCTGGGCCCAGGAAAGCGCTGGGCACGCGATTGTCTGATGAATGAATGAATCCTGAGCGATGTGTATGTTTTCCCTCAGTTGTGATGACCCAATTCACGCTATTTTGTAAGCTGATCTCTTTATGTTCTTCATGCCAGTCAGGGTGGCGTGGGGGCTGGGGAGGTGTGGCTCTGGACCCAGGCCTAAGCACAGAGAAGGTGATCTAATGACGCTGATGTCAGAGTCCCATATCTGCCCCATGTGGGGACTACATCTCACGACTCTTTGGGGTTGTTTGTACAGAAGTCTGAGAGCTTAATTGAACCTACTCAAGGTCCCAGAGCTGGCCAGCAGTGGAGTTAGACTTGGAACTGCAGATATAATAATAAAAGTTTCATCTTTTAGGAAAAAACTCATCAAATCAGAAATACAGATTACATACTAAAAAGGCTTTTAATTAAAAAGAAGCTCTGAAGCACATCTCTGGGACCCAGGTGTCCTTTTCAGCCAGAGACTGTTCTGTCAACAGCCTTGGAGTCTCTGCTGATAAGAAAATGTGTTTTACAAGATTGAATTCAACAAAGAGATTTGGTTAGTTCTCGCAGGAATTTAAACTGGGTGAACCTGGTCTCTTTCAATGAAGGAAGATAGATTCTCTTGGTGTTAGATTGTTTTAATGTATAAGTTTGCCTCCATCCATCTGAGATGTAAAGCTCTCTGTTGGTAAAAACATATTTTAGATAATGGTGAAAAAATGTGGTTAAGGCATTTCTCCACATCCTCACCGACACTTTTTTTTCTTTCCTTTACTTTTTTTGTAATAACCATCCACATGGGTGTGAGGGGTAAGCCCACAGTTTTATCTCCTGCTCAGTGTCCCCAATAACAGGGAGGATGTAAAATGACAGGGGCTCTGTTCATAGGGACAGTGATCAGACAGACATCAGGCTCTGCCAGTAAAAGGCACTGAAATATTAACGAGACCTAAATAAGTGGGGGGAAATACCAAGTACTTGGACTGGAAGTTTCAATATTGTAAAGATGTTAGTTCTCTTCCAATTGATCTATATATTCAATGCCATCTCAATCAAAGTCCAGCAGGCGTTTTATGGAGGCTGACAAAGCGATTCTGAAATTTACATAAAAATGCAAAGGACCAAGAATAGCCAAGACAATCCCAGGGAAAAGAACAAATCTGCAGGACTTAGACCATGAGACACTATAAAATTCAGTAATTAAGACAAAGTGGTATTAATTCAGGATAGAAAAATAGGTCAATGGAAAAGAATGAAGGATCTACACGTATGTAGTTACTTGATTTATAACAAAGTTGACACAGGGGTGCGGTGAGGAAAGGACGGCCTTTTCAGCTAATGTGTTGGATCAACTGCATGTCCATATGGAAAAATGAATCCTGACCTCTACCTCACAGCATACACAGAAATCAACTGCAGAATAATGATAGTTCTAAAGAGGAAAAGTAAAACAATTCAGGTCCTAGAAGAAAATACTGGAGAGTGTATTCCTGGCCTTGGGGGTAGGTAAAGGTTTCTTACCAGGATACAAAAACACAGAAAAAAATGATAAATTGGATTCCATTAAAATTAAGAACTTCTATTCACCAAAACCTTCATGAAGAAAGCGCAAAGACAAGCCATAGAATGAGAGGGTAGATTTGCAATATATTTATCCAATAAGGGCAAATTTAATTTGAAAAGGATAATTCAGTTAATACAAAAACTTGTGCAAAAACTTGAGGGACTCTACAAAGGATTTTTTTTTGTTTTTTTCTTGGGGGGGGTGGTAATTAGGTTCATTTATTTACTTATTTTTAGAGGAGGTACTTACTGGGGATAGAACCCAGGACCTTGGTGCATGCTAAGCATGCACTCTACCCCTTGAGCTATACCCTCCCCCTACAAAGGATAGCTTAATAGCGACTGAGCATAGACAAATGCTTAACCTGATTAGTCATGAGGGAGTGCAGATTCAACCATGAGGTGTTGGTGAGGATGTGGAGGAACTGGAACATTCATACATTGCTGGTGGGAACGGAAATGGGTACAAACACTTTAGAAAGCGGTTTGATGGTATATCCCAAGACTGAGTATACACACAACCCATGCTCAAGAATTTGCAATAATCGCAAGCTTAAAAGAAAATTATCCACCTACAATAGAACATCTCAATAGAATGGCTGTTCAAACAATGGAATACTCTGGAGCGCTGGTCCTCAGACACCAGCGTGCATCAGAATCACCTGCAGGGCTTGTTAAACCACTGATTGCTGGGCTCCACCTGCCTGTCCCCTGGCACCACACAGATCATGGCTCACATTTCTTCCCCTTAGCAGTCCTTATCATGGCCGAAGACGGCTGCCAGCCCCTCCTGAATGTATCAGCAAAAGAGGAGACTAAGGAGGCATAAGAGGCCTGGTTTCTGACCATTAGTGCAAACACACAAGTCTCTCTTCTCTTAGGTCAGCCCTGCACCCCTGACTTTGTTGGTACACTTGTGAGCATGACGTCACATCACTCTTACAACATACTTGGAGCATAGTTATGACATAATTATGGCAGCCATCTTTATCTCTATTTTACAGAGAAGGATTGCTCATTAGCTGGATTAATTGCAAGGCCAAGCTGCTAGGCCAAAGTAGAAATGAGATTCAAACCCACATCTTCTGACTCTGGGTTTAACCCTCCCTCCTCCAAAGCTGGCTGCATCCCATAAGCCCAGCCATGCTCCTCCCTCTTCTCCATCCATTCAGGTCCCACCAAGTTCTAGGTCCAAGGTGACGTTCCTCTTTCTCCAGGAAACAAATATTGCAACCCAAAGCAAGATGCTTTTCGCCTGATGTGAATATAATATTGTTTAGCTACATAATGTGCTTCTGGGCATTAAAAGCTCAGCCCTGAAAGGGCTCCTTTAGGCAGCGTCTGCTGATTCTGTGGCTAATTGGCTGTCTGGGGAGGTGGATGCAGCTGTGGCGAAATGTTGATCTTTCAGCCTAATCACTTGGAGGGAGCAGGGGATATCATTTCCTCCAGGCATCAGCATTTTTGTAACAGCTGCTTATGACTTTGGCAGAGCCCAGTGGGAAGTGGGGACTCCCTGAGAACAGCCTGTGGCCTGATGAGATTCAGCACCAAGGCCACCACCCTAGTGCAACTGGATTGAAACTTCTTGGGGTAGAACTGGAATATCTATATATCTGTACCTATCTCTACCTCTCTCTTTCCCAGGTTGATTCTAGTATGTGACAAAGATTATGACTGACCATGGTAATGAATCAACAAATAGGTGGTGGAGCATTCCAAAGAATAGACAGCACTGTGGACCATGAGACAGGGTTTTAAAAGGAACCTTTCAGGGGAGGTCATTTAGTTCCCTCGCCTCAGCCCTGCTTCCATAGAAACCATTCCCAGCCCGCTCTAAGTGGCTGCTGTCCCCACTTTGGCATCCTCCTTCTCAGGTTCCCTTCTTCCTATATCCACAACAAACAGCCTAGACTTTCCTCATGGCAAATTGGGAGAGCTCAACTGGGTCCAATTTAAAACAAACAAACAAACAAACACACACACACACACACACACACACACACACAGAAACTAAGAAGCTGCAGACATAACAGTCGTCTGGGAGCTGGTAAACTGTTCTGCTTTCAAGGTTTTTAAAAAGAAAAATCAAGTGTTGCTCAGTTTGTAATGGAATAAAAATTGGAAACCACTATGTAGTTAAAAAATAGGGTTATATTTGTACAATTAAACAATCAGGAGTTGGGAGTCTGAATCATGAAATTCAATGCAGCCATTGCAAAGTATGCTGCATATGAAAATTTAATGACATGGGACACTGAGCATGCTGCATTACATGAAAAAACCTGGTCATAAAACAGTACGTACTGTAGGATCCCAATTAAAATATATACGCAGGTAAGTGTTTAGATATTTAAAAAATAAAAGATTCCAAGTATTAACAGCTATTATCATAGAATGTTGGGGAAATGGGTAATTTTTGTTTTTATATTTGCTTCTTATTTCTATAATAAAGACACATTCATTTTGACAGGGAAAAAAAGTAATTAAAAAAAAAAGCTTAGATGCTGAACCAGTCAATTGGGATCCATAAAAATTTGCCATTTTCAACAGAGGGATGCAGAGAGTTTTCCACAGAAATAAAATTTCACAGCACAATCAATGACATTCAAACATAGATCCTTCCCTGGAGTAACGAACTTTAAGGCCATATTTCCTTGGATTTTTAAATGTTAATCTGTTAGAACTCAGTGCAGCCCAGGAGATGGATTTTAGTTTATGTGAAATTTTTATGAACTAATTAGTGGGTTGGATCAAAAAGCAGCACAAGAATGGAGTCACAAAGAAGTCTTAGAAGACAAAGCATTTCTTGTTAATTCACCATTGCTTTCTTAAAAGGCCTTGAACTTGGATGAGGCACTCACCTATCCAGGGTTTGCAAAACCACACCTATGAGCCTGAGTCACATCCCAAGGTGGGAAGTGGGGCTGGGAGCAGAAAGCAGGCTGTGAAAAAGGCAAATTTACCACATCATTTACCACAGGCAGGCTGGGAGAGCCACTCTTGGGTTCTCTTTCCATAGGTCACCTTCTGCAGGGGAGAGGGAGGAAATTAAAAAGCTGGAACAGTATTCACTTAAATACGAAAACCAAGTCTGCTTGATGGGGTCTTAGAGGAGCCATGGCCCAGGTATCATCACTACCACTCGGGCACCACCGTAAATGATTAAATACGATGCAATGTAAAATGCTCAATGTCCCATTAATGGTTCAGCACTCCAATTTCCTACCAATGTGGAGTTTCTGAAGTGCTCTTGGCTAAACAGAACAGTCTTCATCCATCCATCAAAAAACATGCTTTCAATACTGACCTTTTTCAAAGCAGCCTATTTTTCATTTTAAAAATATGAACAAAAAATGCAGTTTATGGAGGCTGAGAAATTAAGAGTCCTTCTCATCTCTGATCTCCAGTCTCCTCATTCTGTTTCCCAGAGGCAACTGCTCAGACCACCTTCTTGAATATCTTTCCCCAAATTCTACACATAAACAATCCATAAAAACAGGCAAAAGATTTGAACAGGCATTTCACCAAAAAAGATAGATAAGTGACAGATAAACACATGAAAGCTGCTCAACATCCTTAATTACTGGGGAAATGCAAATTAAGACCACAATCAGACATTACTGCCCATCTGCAAGAATGGCTGAAATTTGGAAAATTCGGTAAAAGGCTTATACCAAATGTTGGTGAGGATGTGGGTGAACTGGAACACGCAGGCTGGATTGTAAAATCCAGAAATTACCAAGTTCAGAAAATAACTTGGTAATTTCTTAAAAAGTTAAACACACACTTGCCTACTGATCCAGTCACCCCACTTCTAGGCATCCACCTAAGAGAAAAGGAAATTTGTGTCCATACATAGACATGTGAATGAATGTTCACAGGACCTTTATTTTTAATGGCTCCAAACTGGGAACAACTCAAATGTCCAACAACAGAGAAGTGGATGAGCAAATTGTGGTCCATCCAATCAACAGAATACTATTCAGCATTAAAAAAAGAATGGTTTATCAGTACACACACCAACACGGATAAATCTCAAAATAATCATGCTAAGTGAAAGAAGCCAGACTCATCCCCAAAGAGCGTGTACTCTGGGATGACACTTACATAAAACCTTAGAAAATGCAAACTAATTGATAGTGACAGAAACCAGAGCAGTGGTTGCCCGGGGATGAAGGGATAGGAAGGGGTAGGAGGGATTTACAAAGGGGCACAAGAGAACTTTGGGAGATGATGGAAATGTTCACTATCTTGATTAGGATGATCAAATTGTTCCCTTTAAATACATGGAGTTTATTATAAGCCAATTATACCCAATAGGGCTTTTTTTTTTTAAATCTGATGTGACACATGTGTATCATTTCCCCACTTAACATGCCCTGGAGATCATTCCATATCAGCACATAGCCAGTTACCTTTCTTTTTAACAGCTGAATAGTATTCTGCGATGTAGATTTACATAATCTATTTAGCCATCCTCCTTCTGATGGACATTTAGGTTACTTACCACCTTTCTTTTACAGTCAGTGCTGCTATGAACATCTTTATATATACATCTTTTTGTACCTGTAGGATAAATTCTTAGAACTGCAATTGCTTAGCCAAAGGTTTAACTGATGATTTTGAAAGATAGTATGAAAATGCCTCAATTCTCTCACTGGCTCAAGTCCTGCCTGCTCTGAAATGGAACGGATGGTCCCCACAGGGATTGAAGAAACTGCCCTGCAGCTTTCTGAGATCCACAAGGTGGGATTTCCTTGGCGATTATGCTATGTGCTGATAATGCAGTCCCGGTTTGCAATCACTCTCAGGTTCCAGGCTTTCTTTGGCAATAGGACTGTCTTGGAATAGTTGTGGGGAATTGAGCACCTCATACCATGGTGCCTGAATGTAGGGAAAGGAAACTGAAGGGCTGGGCTGCTGTAAAGCAGTGAGGTGGCAGTTAACGGAGAGGCCACAGCATCTGATGACATTCATCTCCAGCATTATAGCCACTGCTTAAATTCAGGGCAACCCGATGCTTCCATTTAACTTTCTCTCTCTCTCGATAATTACTGAGCCCCTACTATGTTGATTGATAGGGGCTGTGGGAGCACAGAGGAAAACAGGAGGCCCAGAGGAGGGGCAGGTCAGAAAGTCTTTCCTCAGGAAAGCTCAATCAACTGTTTTTTTTTTCTTTTTTGAAAGTGAGGTGAAATTCACACACCATAAAATTAACCATTTTAAAGTGTACAATTCAGTGGCATTTAGTACATTTGCATCATTGTGCAACCACCTCCTCTATGTAGTTTCCAAACATCGTCACCCTGAAAGGAAACGCCATACCCATTAAGTTACTCCCCACAAGCAGGGTTGAAAAACAAGGAGGAGGCATTTCACAGGCAGGCTTGGAAAGGAGGTCATTGCAAAAGAGGAGCTTTACAGGGGCCTTGGGACATCAAGTCGCTTGGGATGGTGTGAAGCATGTGTTGCGGGGGTGAAGTGATGGGATGAGGCAGGAAGGGAAGGCAGGCGGGGCAGGGAAGAGCATCTGCCCCAGCTCTGAGTTCGTCCAGGGTGGGAAGGAGGAATTGGTTATGGGACCAAGGGCAAAGTACTCTGCATCCCTGGGGGCATAGTGTCAACTTTAATACAAATTTAGTTTGAATCAGGGTTTCTCAACGTTGGCACTGCTGATATTTTGGGGCCTGATAATTCTTTGGTGAGGTGGGGGCTGTCCTGTGCACTGTAACATTTTTTAGCAGCATCTCCGACCTCTAACCACCACCAGTAGCATCCACTCTCCTCCACCCCACCCTAGTTAGGACAACCAAAGATGTCTCCAGACATTACCAAATATACCCTGGGGAAGGGGCAAAGTCTCCCCCTGCTGAGACCACTGGAAGGACTCTGAGCCCATGCTCCACCAGTCTAAGGAGTGGGCAAGTCACCCGGTACCGTGGGAGGCACCCTTCCCAGCTGCACGGAGACAACGCAACACAGGGCAGGACCACCTCTGAGAACTAGTCAAACACCAGCAAATGAGAGTTAAAACTTTGTGGCTTTTTTTTTTCACTCCTTCCTCCATTTATTCAACAACCACTTAATGTCTACTATGTGCCAGGGAGGTTGAACCCCAGGTCCAGGAGCTCCTTGGCAAAGATTCCCTGTGCCCAAGGGTTACACAGCAGCAGAGCAACTGGTGGCTTCAAGGACTACGTGGGCTCAGATGGCAAGTTTATCATGGGGTCCAGTGTGGATTAGAGTGCCTGCCCCAAATGTTCTGGACTGTGAAAGACTCTTGGGAGCTTTACACAACACAAGAGACAAAGGGAGGGAGATTCAATTATGAGCAAGATTGATTTTTTTTTTTTTGCTAAGCCCAGTAGGATGGGGGCTGTGAGTCAGATTCAACTGAACTTAGAGAGTTCTGTGGCAGTTTGTGCAAAGGTTCAAAAACATGACATAAAGGTGAACAGAGGACTGCCCTGGCTCTCCAGGGACTTGCAGCCTAATGGAAAACTCCCCCTGCCCCCACGTTATTTCTTGAGAACATCCTGGGGAATTTTGTACCTTTGTTATCTTTGACTTGATTTGATCTCTAGAACTGCATAAAGTTGCTAGAGTCCATTTTGCAGATAAGAAAACTGAACTTAACAGTGGTTTAGCGACTTGCCCTTGGCCTAAAAATATCAGATCCAGTGCCAGAATACGGGACTTCTGACCCCAAGCCTGGTTCTTTCCACCGCACCAGGCGGCACTGCTGATTCACAAAGGATGAGGAAACTTTGGCAAGGCAAAGGGCAGCAGATGGCTCTCAGTACTCTGATCTCTTGGGCTTGTTTCCTTATCTGTAAAAGGAGAATACTGCCTCACCAAGTGAACAGGGTTTTGTCTGTATTTGTGATGCATGCATGCATGATGTACGAAGCAAAGTGCTGGGTGTACATTCCATGTGTTAACAGGTTATAACACACAGGCATAGATAAAAGGAAGCTGCCAAATATTCCCGAACAGAGTGATGTGAAGTTGGAAGTTGTTCAGGAAGATAAACCAGGCAGGTGTGTGCAAAGCGGGTAGAGAGGGGTTAGACAGGAGGCAGGGCACCCAGCTCAGAGGGTGGCTGCTATGTGCAGTCCCATAATGAACCACAGGGCCTCAGCTTGGGGACCAGGCAACAGGGACGGGAAAGGGAAGTGGAGAGGATTTAGGACTGATTTCAGGGCAAAAAAGCACCAAATGGCATATTCTGAGCATGTTATCCTTAATGAGAGGAGAACTGCTTAAAAAAAAAAAAAAGTGAATGACACATTGAGATAATGTGACACTTTGGGGGAAATAATTATGTTTAAACTACAGTTTTTTGGCATGGAGTTAAAAGCAGCTACTAACTATATTTGCCTGCTCTCCCTCAAGCTGTAAGCAATTTTATCAGTAAGACTAATTGAATGTTTGAGAATATCTAAAAGAAATGTACTAATTAAGAGAAAGTGTTTCCTAAGAGCTCTCTATCTCAAAGGAAGGAAAATATGAGTATGACAGATCAGGGTAACAAATTAGAAGGCAATTTTACGAGGGTTTGGAGAGCATCTTCAGTGATCTCTGGGATTCCTCTCAGCAGAAAGCTGTAACAGACTTTCGGCACCTAATCTTTTTAGCTTTTAAGTGTCTTGAGAGAGTTAGTAATAAAGAGCTTTGCAAGCTGAACAGCTCTCTGCTGGGGTGGGAGATCTTAGCCGAGTGGAGCGGAAGCCATCAGGCTGAAGTGCAATCCTCTCTGTTCCAACTTGGCCAGCAAATCTGTTGTCTTCAGAAGGAGGAATAGATTTGTTTTTCTCCTGGCTTTTGCTTTAGAGAAACAAGAGGAAATGTCCTGACAGTAAATATCTTCAGTGAGATTCCCCTGTCTTTTCTTTTTGTTTTTTTTTTTAAACTTCTAGGCGTCTCTGATAGCAGACAAAGCAAGGCACGTTGGGGCAGAGCCTCAGCTCTTTTCCCAAGGAAAGTCCAGGTTCAATAGGAGCTGCCAGCCTGTCAGTGGAAAGGAAATGTACCACGGTGTCGTTTGGGTGGCCCTGACTGAGGATCTGTGCTGAGGTGCCCTGTCAGGCTTGGCCTCTGCCATCTTTAGGAAGACCTCTGAGGTTCTAAAGTAGAAGGTATGAAGAAATGGGCTGGAAGTTTGGTCCAAATTAAAGTCACTAAAAAAGACTCTTCCTACAACTTCAGTGCATTAGTTCTTGTAAAGGAACAGTGATTGTAGTTAGCATTCTTTGAAAATAATCAAGCCAGAGGGCTTTACATATTCTAAATGTGTCACCTTTAAAATCAGGCAAAATTGGTGGTTCTTCTATAGCTTCTTTCCTAATTATGCAGCGTGAGTTAAAATACATTTTGCAGAACTAGGATAATGTTTGGCATCAGAGAGCCCTCAAGATTCAAATCCTTGTTTAACGTTCACTGTTTTTGAGCAAATTAGTCCTCTGCTCGTTTATCTGTGAAAGGGGAGGCTACCTCTCTAAGTGCTGCTGGATTTTCCGTATGTCTATATGGGGTGCACACATACAGGGCTGGACACAATAGGAAGCCACAAGACCCCAAGGAAGAGGTGACTTTAGAGGCTATGTGACTGGATGGGAGGGAAAAGCTGGGGTGGCCCACAAAGGAAGAACAGTAAGATCAGATAAGCATGGGGGGCTGGGGAGTCAGTACCAATGGGGACAGGGTTCCTTTTTGGGGTGATGAAAATGTTCTAAAGTTAGATAGTGGTGCTGGCTGCACAACTAACATACTAAAACCCATCAGTATACTTTGAAAGGGTGAGTTTTGTGGTATGTGAATTATATCTCCATTATACTGTTATTTTCAAAGAAGGATGCAGAATACATGAGTGAACATTTGGGGACGTAATGGAAAATGAGGGATTTTCAAATTCTCCAGGGTGGGAGGTGTGACGGTGGAAAATCAAGTCCTGATCTACAGGATAAAAATGTCCTTATTTAGGGAGGGTAAGAACCTGTTTCTCTGGCTAAATTCTACAATTTCACATTTCAGTCATACCTCCTGAAGTTTCATTTTGATAAGAGATTCTCCTTCACTCCTTGGACTAAAATTATTAGGGGAATATTCCTACGACGCTTTTTGAGTGATAGGTAATAGCTTTTCAGTACCTGCACTGTTTCACCCTGGGTTTTAGGACACCATAAAAAATACTTACCAGTATCAAAATTTCATAGTCACGATCCCAATCTGCCTTAATGGCACTGTTCCAATACAAACAACCATAGACACACCACTCAGATTTCTAATTTATTATTAAATTACATAACAAAGCTTCTTCTATACAGTCAGAAAAAGCACATTTAGATGAGAACAAAAATTAAGTACGAATACAATAAACCTGGTTCCAAGAAGCCATTTTAAAAGCAAAAAATTAGAAAGTGCATTTGGAATAGATTTTTAAAAATCTGTAATGGCATTTTTCATGAGGAAACATCTTCCATCATGGTAAAGTGTGACTGGAACTGATATCCCTCCCTCTCTAAGAGCTAACAGGATGGGAATGGATGCAAATACTTTGATACTAAGTGATACTGCGGATACTTGGTACTAGGCACAAAGGAAATGAGAAAGAGCCCTCAGGACATGGCTCAGCTTTGTCTCAGCTTCTTATCCAATAAACATCCTTAAGAGTCACTTGTTCCTCATTTTCTTTTCCCCTATGAAACTTCAGGGTATGCAGGTTTATAAAGGAATACCAAGATTAGCTTACAAAGATCATGATGAAAAGTTCTGTATCTTTTTGGAGACCAGGCTAAACAACTCTTACCCCAAAAGGAGAATGGAACACAATCATTTTAACTCCCAGTAGAATCCATTTGCTCTTAAGTTACATTTGCCACAAAATTCAGTGTAACACTAGACATGGCCATTTATCCTCAATAGCTTAATACTGCAAGTTAGTAAACTCAGTCAATTTCCAAGAAATCATATCTGGCTAGTGATCAAACATGAGGTACCAGAAAACCAAAAAGGCTAGTCCAGTTCTTTAAAGTCCTTTTCATCAGTTGAGATTATTAACAACGAAACAGAGAATTAATGGTGGGATGCAGGTCCAAGGTGCCTCAATTCCATAGAGGCCAAAAGTCACTGTATCAAAAGGCTCAATAGGTACATTTTTCTATTCAGATGTTTTCAGCATCCAAAAGGAAAGAATGGTAAAATTGATATTATTTGGTTCCAGGTACAAAAAGTGCCCTCATGATGACTCCTCTCATCACCCATTTCCATTCTCAGGATTTTAGTCCTATGTCTGATCTGAGAGCTGGGCAGTATGGGGAAAGGCATCCTCTAAAAATTTGTGAATTCTGGTACAAAGGAGATTAATAATGAAGAAGAAAAGCCCTTTTCTAACACTAGAAAAATAAAGGGTGAGCAATGCAGGTTTAAAGGGACGCCTTCAGCATCATTAACAACAGTAAGAAGAGCACAGAGACAGCCAGGACAGAGCAGGGAAATCACTTCAGTATCTGGCCTTGAACTTGAGTAACAAATTTATTAAACATTTTAGACTAAAGTTATCAGCGCACATTAAAACAAACTCTCAAAAGTAAACCTTTTGGAATTTTCTGCCCTTCTTGTTGCCATGGTTTTTTACACTTTAAAGTGAAATGGAAAATTTTGAGTGGTTATTTAAAAGACCCCCAAAGGAGTGATCCATTATATAAGAAAAATGGCTGAGAGAGTAACTTCCTCTAAGAGGCAACATTTGGGACCAGGAATAGAAAATTCCTTGGACCTGACTCTGACTGGCTCTCAGAAGCAACTTACTGTTGGCCCCTGAGCCAAGCAACTGGTTTGTAAGGACAGCAAAAAAGTTGGAAAAAAACAAGGAAAAAAAAAGTTAAATGGCATAAAACTTTAAAGAGTTCAAATAAATTATCATGGGATCCAAATTGAGCCTCTACTTGTAAATGGCACACTTGTACTTCCTTACTCCAGGGCTTCCTTCTGCAAAAGAAGGGGCTGGGAAGGAAAGGGCGAGTCCCGCCCCAGCCATCTGCATTCGGCCCTGGGTCACCTCACTCTGGGCTACAGCGCTGGGAGGTTAGTCAGACCCACCTGACACCCACATCTGCACCACGCTTTTTCAACTTCCTTGGAAGAACTAATTTCTTTATTTTCATTAAGAAAATAACTAATATAATTCTATTACTTCATTTAAGCATAACCCTAATGCAAAGGCTCATTGGTCATCCAAAGTATTTGCTCAGGTGCAGCAAAGCTAGATGAGCTGGGTCCTCGTTTTACTCTCATACCATCAGCTTTAATGAATGCACCAAATAATCAGACCAGTAAAAAAGACTGGTAGTATAATTAAATAAATAACTTTATTTATGATACTTCAGATTTTATAAATGCCAACTACATAGCAACCAAATCCCATAAATTCTAGTTGAAGCACAATAACCGATCAAAACCCTTTGAAAAATCAAAGATAATAAAGTATCAGGGGAGAGAAGTTTGTTCTCCCAACAGAGAATTTAATAGATGAACTTACTTCTCTGATCTTTTAAGGTTCACACTGGGAAAGCTTAAACTTTCTTTTAAGGGCATCCCCAATCAACTAACTGATCAACCAACCCATATTTAGAAAAATAAAACCCCATAGTTTAAAAAATATATATCAAATGCTCTTCATACCCAGAACATAATAAAACTTTTGACACCAGAATGAAAAATCTCTCAGTTTCTGTACTAGACAGGGGTTAGTCTACCCACCAGCCCGTGTATCAAGTTCATCTGAACGTCACCGTCAATACACTGTGATGTAGTTACATCCTAATATCCTTTTACTCCCTGTGGCAGAGTCTCAAACCAAGACTAAAATACCATAGTAAATTCCAAAGGTGAAGAACAGCTTTCTTTCTTGATGAGGAGTGTAGATGTTAGAAGTCTCCGAACTGTGGCCGTTTAGACAGACAAATAATACAGAAACTGAGAAATGGTTAAACTTGAAAAGAATTCTGGTGGGTGGTTTAAAATTTTGTCAATGTCCAGGGATGGTAATAGAAGACAGGTGCAGACAGAGACAGATTCTGTCTTAAGCACCTTCAACAGTAAAACCATTCTCTGGATGTTTGGAAAAGCTTAACAGATTTGGAATGAATGGGTTTTCACAGAACACAGAATTCCTGGTACATCAGAAGGTGGTTCTTAAACTTTTGCTCATAAGTTGTGGAACATTTATAAATGGAATTATCTGGATGGTGACCCCTCACTCAGTGTCTTTTTACATGTGGCTTGTTAAAGAGACCTCACTGAAAATCGAGCAGCCTCCTCACTCAGTTGTCTTCCTCACGTGTTAATCCTGACATGATGAGCAATAGTTGGGGGCACTGATAGACATGGCTTGTTGTCATGGCAGAACTGAGATTTCATTTCCTTGTAGTAGCAAATATTAATCCAATGAAAGAAATAAACAAAAACCCCTAAACAATGACTGACTTTGTAAAAAAAGCCTGTCATTCTTGATGTTTTTCCAGCAACGCAGTTAACCTCAGTGTGTGCATGATTAAAAAAAAAAAAAGAAAAAAAGTTTTGCAGTGCTTGTCTTGTTTCAGACAACCTCAACTGTGTTGAAGTTGGCCTGTCAGCATCTCAAACATTCTGTGAAAAATGTAATTTTTCTTGAATACCAAGAGAGTTGGAGACAAAGAGTAGAAATTTATATCACAGATTATTAAGAAATGACTTGTGATTTCTCATGATGAGTGTAACATAAAAGGACAAAAACTATGTTTATTCACAACCCCATCTGGTGGCTGAAAGGAGAGCAGTCTCTGGATAGAGAAAAACTTGGTTTTCTGAAGGGTAAGACCTGCCTTGTCATCAGCCTTCAACACTATCACTGAAGCACAGAAACTCTGCTTCTGATGGGCTTACTTACCTCTTGGTGAGACAAAAGCAACTGAAAACATTTTTTTAAAAAACTAAAAACAGAAGGAAATGTGTGTTAGAAAAGACAGCACAGAAAACCTGTGACTTCAGCTCAACCTGACCATGTCACAGAGTCCAGCACTATCAGTCTTGAATTAATCCTGCTGGTCAGGCTAATTATCAGGTCAGTCAACTTCTCCTTCCTATTTTTCCTTATTCCAGATCAGGGTGTGAAAGTGGTGGCTGTCAAGAGTCCCTGGAGATGTCCCATCAATGGAACGCATACAGCAGCAAGAGGATGGTACAGACACCAATAACTCCTCCCAGGATGAGGGAGTCTCGCCGCTTCCTAAGGTTGATCCGCTGGATCAGGCTGTTCACAGCAGGAAAACGATCTTTGGGAAGTCTTTATTAAGGTCATATTTGGAAGAAGCCTCTTAAGTGAAAAGTCACAAGAAACACAAAAATAGAGATAAGTGGAGTACAGGAATGATAAATAACAAAAAGAAACAGGAAAAGAAAATCACACTGAGGGCGTTTGAGCAAACACACATGCCTACCACTTAAGGTCCCAAATTCAAGTCTCCCAGTACACTGCAGTACACAAGTAAGAACAATGAGAAGAAAAAAAAAATTGATAGAGAGAGAGGGAGAAGAAAGTAACAATGATGACAGCTGGCTGGTACCCAGGGGCTATCGCCAGGCTTCAGGTCCGACAGGGAGTCAGCGTGGTCAGGAACAGAGCAACCCTGCACAGACGGTGCAGCCAGCTACTACCACTACCACCACCCTGAGGTTCCTGCCTTTCCTTTTCTCCTCATCTCTCTCTCTCTTTTAACCCCTTCTCTCAGGAGACTGGGAAGTTTTGCCAGAGGGTTTTGAGGAGTACCCAGGCCCCCTTGGATTCAGGCAATTAGTGGGAACCAACTCTAGTGTCTGTATAATTAAGCACTGGTTAATTATTTAAAATTCTCAATTTACTTTGCAGCAGGAGGCAGGATATTGCTAAAAAAAAAAAAGTGGGCTCAACTGCTCTAGCTGTCCTATTTGAGAAACATAAAAAAAGGAAAGATAGGAAATGCTCAAATTTAGGGGTTTTACAGAGGTCACAGCCGTATTTCACTCAGTACTGCAAAGTATCTTCCTGTCTTACTTGTTTCTATGCTGTAGATCAAAGCACTTGCCTGTGTGTCCTATAGTGTTCTGTATTTCTAGCGCTGGTTTCTGACCACACGCCTGCAGGTGCATCCTCTTTGTTAACAGAGGTAGTATATCAAGGTCAGGAAAAGCACCAACAAAACCACGCTGGATACAAGGGAGCCAGACCAATCCCAACTCCTGCTGAACCCTCACTGCATTTTCCTGTAATGAAATGACCCTCAGCAGGGACTGTACTGTGTATTTATATAATCTACATGTTGTATGTGTAGGCCCATGTTTCCTTCTAATCTTGAATTTTCCTGTGCGTATTGAATAGAGCTTTACACACTGCAGGTTTTAATGTGCGTTTTGAATTAGTTAATGAAAAAGAGAGGACAATAAGCAGAAACAATTTTTAAAATGCGAAAGGAGGCATGAAGTCACGGGCAAAATCTGAGCCCCTGAATCCAGACATACCTTACGTCAAACTCTACCCCTGAATTTTACAGATACATGAACAGATTAATTCTCTCCCTTAAGTCAGCCTGAATTAGGTTTTTATTACTACCTCTCTGCAGTGTCCTGACTAACTTGTACCCATTTTATTTGATTTTTTAAAAAATATTTTTGGGGAACAATTGTAATTTGTGGTAATAATAATAAAATGAGGTAATGAATATAACAGTACTCTGTAAACCGTCGAGCCCTGAATAAAACAGAAATGATTTTGGATATGCGGTTTTATACTTAGGGTGACAATGCAAGAACAAAATTCACAAAAACCTGTAGGATATTACAACACACTTCAGGATATTCTTTTCCTCAGGCAAATAAGGTATCAAACTAAAAGCGACCTGAAATTATCCAGGAACCAGAAGATACTCAACTTTTGAAAATCACAGGTCCTGTCCTCATTAGTAATTGGGGAAGGAAACTTTTTCTCTAAAAGGTTTGACTTCTCAGAGTAAACAAAATGTTTTACCTTAGCAGGCTTATCAGTTTCTCTGCTGGGGTTCTCAGAAGTATTAGTAACACTAATTTAAATTGGGAAACTGAAGAATTAAGAAGGTAGAAGTCACAACAGACAAGCAGCGAATCTATCCTAGAATTCAGCTTGTGTAGAACAAGTCACAATGGAAATGCTCTATCAGCAGTTACAACTCACCCACACGTATAGCTGTCCCTCCCCTTAGAAGCATCTGCACTGACTTACTCTCCAAACCGAGAAGAAAAGGCTCATAATTTATGATGTTTACATTAATATAGTATATACTATGGGGTTCTAATATGGATGCAAGAGCTTTTAAAATATAAAACAATTTTGTGAATAATTTGAAAAATCACATTTCTAATTTTTTTCTAGATCTACTAATAGTAAACCTCTGGCGTGCAATCTTTTAGAAACGGCACTAAACAGGATGGACTTTCATAAAGTAGGAATGCAGGGTATATTCTTAATCTGTAATTACTGATGGCCTCTACTGAGACTGAAGCTGGCAACCTGCCCGGGGGGAAGGGGGAGGGAGAAGCGGTGACACAGATTTGTTCCCCCTAAAAGACACAGATTTCAAACTTTCAGAAAGGATACTGGCCAAAGTGTTCATTTTACTCTGAATTGACTTCAACATTCCTCTCTGTGAAGTCATATTTTCTTTTGTTGCCATAGCAATGCTGCAAGTGAGAAAAAGAGAAGCTCATTAAACTGACATTTAAGATTATCTTGCATGGATCCATCATATCTTTAAAAGTAAACAGAAAACTAAGGTGAGCAACATCACCTCTGAAAAGCACTGGGCAGGAACATGGAAAAACAATCACTTCCCAACTCATCTTCCCACTGTCCTTTTTCTGAATGACCCCTCCATCCCCATTGCTATCCTTTGATATCTTTCTGGACAAGGCAGTAAGCCATTTCCTGTGGTTTTTCTTTTTTCCTTCAAAGTAACAAATGAAATAAGGCAACTGACAAATCACATATTATGAAAGCTTCTTAAAACAGTTTTAAAACGAGCCAGGTACTAAAATATCCTTAATCAGGAAAAACTCTGAGGGAAGTAGGGAATTACAAACATAAAAATACAACCAAAAGTGTAATATATCACAAAATACTCATATATAACCAGCCCTAAATTTATGAAAACATTATGTTCCAAAATTCTATTTGAGAACCAACCGAGCAGATTTTAGGACACACATGCACATTATGCTGGTGTCCAAGTCAGGTGACAAAGGTCACAGATTTCATTAAACAACTGAGAAAGAAAAGAAGTGACTTTTTCATTCTTTGTATAGTTTCTTCCATGTGACTACCTTGATGTGCTTTTTAAAGGAATCCCAGTTAATACCTTTTTGCTATCACTGCCAGGATTAACTTTCATTAGTCTTACCTCCTTGGATATTAGCATCCTAGAGGGCAGGGTCAGAATCCATTTTGATATGTAATACACAGGGGAGTGTTTTAGATACTGGCTTATAAAAAGTAATAAGAAATAAAATGTTCTTGAAGAATTATGAAAATATGTAAAACATTTTTCAAAAAAGGAACAGAAATGAAGAGATTCTGGGAAGATGGTGGTCAGAGGACAAATTCCTGACCTTATCTCTGGCCCAGTTTCCTCCATTGGAAGAACACAAGAACAAAGGCAGACCTGCTGGGGAGGGTCCATCTGAGTCCCAGGTTCTCTTGAGATCTCTAAGGAAGACAGCCAGGGAGGGCTACACTCTCTCAAGCAAGGGAAGAACCAGGGAACTAAGGGCAGGGAAGACTGTACTCTTCTTCAAGCCGGGGGCAAAGCCTACGTGTCACTGAGTCCTAAGGAGCCAAGACAGTGGAGGACATGCATCTGCAGGTACAGGGGCTGCAGTGATTAACTGAACTGCTCCCAGTTCTTACAGCTGGGAGAGGACTGCTACACACAGCCAGAAAGACCTATAAGCAGACAGCTGACTACCAGCCAGTGTGACAATCAGCCGCTAAGACAGTAAATTGCTGGGCCATCTACCACCACCTGGTATGTCACTGCTTTAGGGTCTCCAATAGCCTGGCCTACCAGAGAGCTAACTGAACACATTTTCAAGCAGGCAAGACCAGGCATCCTATTGGAGAAAAATGCTAGAGGGAGTACTCTGAGCAAATGACAGATAAATCAAAACTGAAATTTTGAGATTTGAGAGGGCAAAGAAGAGACAAAAGTGTGCAGGGAGATGTATTAAAAAACAAGTATTGTTTGGAATAGTATTAGACAAACAAAAAACACCCCTCCACCAAAACAAATAAACAAACACCTGGAAACAACACTGGAATGGTTTAGTAGATTATGGTATAACCACCATACTATGAAATAAAATTTGGTTATTAAAAAAATGAATCAGTATTATTTCTATCAACCTGGAGGGATGTTTATGATATACTAAATGATTAAAGTCAGCCACAGAATGTGTAGAGTATGAGTCCTTTTTCATTTGAAGAAACACTCAAATCATCTTTGTGTGTGCCTGTATGACAGTGAGAAAGATATACAACTGTCAGTTAATACAAGTTGTTTCAAGGGGCAGAATGGAGGGACACTGCCAGGAGATAAACCTTTTCTTTATACATTTTAGAATAATTTAAATTGTTACAATAGTAACATTATTACTTTGATAATATATAAATATCTAATAAAGAAAATTGAAAAGAAAATTAGAGGAATTTCACCTGAATGATTAAGAAACGTTAGCACCAAATCTCCTACTGTTACTTAACTCACTACCACTGTAAGTCAAGTAACGACTTATAAAGTTTTCTCAGGTTCTAGAAAATCTAAAGAATCTAAATCTAAAGAATCAAAGAGATCAAGTGTATCTGAAGACAGAATGAAAATGTGTGGAAATTTGTAAAAGGAGTTGTCAGACCCCTAAATTACCTTCCCCAAACCATGCAGTCAGGTGACTGCCCTCAGTTCAGTAGAAGACATAACCGAGATTTTGAAGTCCCAGTGAAACAGCCAGGTCCCTTCCTGATCACTCATTGTGAAACCTACCACTCAGCAAGTCCTACCAGCCATGCACAAAGAATGAGCTTCCAGTCACTAGATTTGGAGCGTCACCCTTAAATATCAAGGAACAGCCAAGGGTCACCAGACATTTAAGGGAAGCCTCTAACATAAAAGGCAGAGATCCACAAACTAACCAGCAAACAGAAAGTGAGTCTGAGGAAATAGTGGCAATAGAGGAAGCTCATGAAACTCTAAAAATCAAATTATATTTACTGTCCTTTGAGAGGTAAAATAAGATCACATCTATGAAACACACAAACATATAAACATGTGTGTGTATCTATCCCTTTTGAGAGTAAATTACAAAAAGGAGAGTGGAAATAAAAATGTAAAAGAAGTGTCGAAGGACAAACTGAGTAAACTTCCAGAAAGTAGGAAAAAAAAAAAAAAAGGAAAACAGAGAAAAGGTAAGAAAGTATCAAGAAAAAGGAGGGAAGAAAATGATAAACAAACAAACAAAATCTCAAATCTGAAAACAAGTTTCCAGATTGTAAGGATCCGCCAAATGCTTAGTGCAATGGAGTAAAAAAAGATGAATGTCAAGCTCATCCTGGTGAGATTAAAGACAAACAAAAACACAGGGGAAAAGGAATGATCCTAAAAGCTTCCAGAAGGAAAAAGCTTATCACATACAAAGGATCAGAACTTATAACTGGCAATGGACTTAAAAAGCAGTACTAGAAACATTGCCTTCAAAAATTTCATAATTATTTTCCACCTAGATTTCTGTATCTTAGCTAAATAGTGAATCAAGAATATGGGTAGAATAGAGACTTTTTTAAATGTGCAAAGTCCAAAAATAAATCTATAAATTAAGAAAGTGGAAGACACTAAATCCAAGAAATAGGTGATCCAATAAAGGAAGTCATTTTAGGATAATGGTGAAAGGACATCCGAGGACCAGAACAGTGAATGCAGCAGGTCTAGGGCACAACCAGTCAAGACTGGAGCAGAAGGAAGTAGGTGATGTCAACTTGAAACAAAGAAAAAAGATCACAAGAAGAGTCAAATTAACAACATGCTTTGTATCGTTATTTCTTATTCATAATTTTTCAGGTTAAGTGTATGTCTATAATAGAATATGATACGTTTAAAATGTGGTTGTTTTGTAATAAATTTAATTTACAGGGTTTTTAAAAATAGGTATTAGGGCTTTGTGTAAAGTAACAGAAGTCAAACCTGAGCTGAGCAACCTGAGGCCAATCTTTGCATCATAAATGCCTGTTTTTTTAAACTGGGACTATCACCATCTCCTGTGCACTTTGAGTCAGAAGTAGAGAGAGAAAATTAAAAAATCATTTCCGCAAAGCACTTTGTATTCCTTGGAGAACGGATATTATCATCATACATTATGTTATTATCTTGTTGAATATGCATGATTTCCAGTACCACACAAAGTATATCTAGATAGATATACTTTCCCATCTCATTCCATCATTTGGACTGAAGCTGAGTGAAATCTAGGCTGTTATTTCAAGGGTCAAATAAACAGAGGTGAAACATAAGCTCCAAATAATATATAATGCTTTTAAAATGATAAATTATTGATGTGTTTACTGGAACTTCAACTTTCTTACCTGTTCTGTGAACTAAACTTAGACATTTATTTTTGCAACAACAGACAATACTAGTTATACATTTAAAGTTTAAGAACACACTTATTAAATTATTACAAATAAAATTACTAATATTAAAAATGTTAATTTTTTTCAATAAATTGATGCCTGTTTATATTGTTGTGTACATATTTTAAAAACAGTTCCAAAGGGAAAGGTCAAATTTTCCATAAAGAAAAAGAAAAATAATTAGACACTTAAATTATATATTATCCATAAGTAATCATATCTAGCTATATATTCAATAAAATTTCATTTGTGATACCCATCATATTTTGAAACAAAGAAAAATAGTGAAATAAAAGCCCTTCTAATTAAATATTTTTTGCTTTTAACTAGCAAAATAACAGTATCAGTGATTCGACGCTTCTCAACTGTTTCTATCCTATGAGGTACTCCAAATTTTTACACTCATACTACCAGCCCCTAAAAAGTCCAGCTTTGAATTGAGAAGTTTAAGGCAGCTTGGCCATAGAAGATGAAGCAGAAAGGAGGAAATAAAAGGGGAAAAAAAAGGAAAAGGGTTATAGGGAAGCTTAAAGTAAAGAATCTGGCAAAATGTGACCTGACTTTATGTACTGAAGAAAGGGAAGGTGTCACAATGGAGATGTATCAGTTGACAATTAGGCTATTCTGTGAACACTTTGTTCAGATGGAAGACCTAGTACATGCAATTCAAACAAAATTCTAAGATATGATAGATGTATATTATTATAAAAGATTTATTAAGATTATTAAATAATGATAGGAACATGTTATAATCTACTAAATAAAATAACAATCGATATGTCCATTTCAACATAAATTAATATTTAGGATATGAACACTGAAATATTTAGGGGTGAAGAGGCACCATGCCTATAATTTATTTTCAAGTAGTTCAGGAACAAAAATTGGCTTAGCATGCACGACGTCCTGGATTAAATCCCCAGTGCCTCCATTAAAAAGAAAAAAAGCTCAGAAAATGGTCCAGATCTAGAATGAATGAATGAATGAATGACTCAAAATATGAAAAGGGAAAAACAAAAATTGTGAAAACACAAATGTGAATCCAGGTAAAGGGTAATATGGAAATCCTTTGTATTATTAGAAATTTTCTGAAATCTGAAATGATATTAAAATAAAAGGTTTAAAAAACATATTAATAATAGAGCTACCATTTTCAGATTACCTAGTACCAGCCAGGTATTGTGCGAGGCATTTTACTCATGTTACCTTCAATCTTCACAACAATCTTTTAGGGGAGGTATAATCATCAATCCCATGTTTTTAAACATGTAAGAAAATGAAGGCTCCAACTAACTTATCCAAGAACAGAGATTTAATAAGTAGCACAGCCAGGTTCCAAACCAACTCACACTCCAAAGCTTGGCCTCTTTCTGTACGATAGTAAATACAGTAGTGGTTTAGAATGAGCACTGCTCTAGAGTTAGACTCAGATTTGAGGATCTGAATCCTCGATACTATCTATTAGTTATGTGACCGTGGGCAAATTACTTACCTTAATTTCTTTTTTTGTTTTGGAGATAGGCACTGATCATTATATACTATCTCATAGGTTATTGAGAAGATTAAATAAAATAAAGCATGTAAAGCACTTGAACACAGTATCAAAATCTATAGTAGGAATACAAACGCTTGCTGCTGTTACTTCATTTTAGCTTTCCTGAAACACAGTGCTTTAGACATTGCTGAATTCTAAAGCACTGAGATCATAGCTAGTTAACTTACCTTTTTACTGTCATAAAATAGGTATTTAAAAATTCACCAAACCTAGGGAGTTAAGCAGTTCAAACCAAAGAACAAATTTCCCTTACCTTAAGCAAGACACTACTTGAATATTATTACAGATAATACTAATTAATGCAGATTTCTACAGCTACTGTAACAGAAATCAAGTCTACATAAAAGTTAGATTTAAAGCATTATCAAATCACATGCTTAAGACTGTTTTCTTTTTAAAAGTGAGAATAAAAAGATTGAGGCTAAAAATATTGAGTATAACTTAATCAGAAAATTAACCTAGGTAAAACAGCCTAACTCTAGTTAATTCCAGAAACACATGTTTCAGGCTTCAAATATATCTTATCTTATAAGGGAAAGACACAGTAAATACATTACCATATAATGAAAGCCTCATCTTTAAGGACAATGAACTGACTTTAACTCTAGTTACAGGATTAACCTGATCTGTTCATTCATGTGCAAACAAAAACAAAGCATTTTTCTTACCTGATTGTCTCTTCTATTAGACGATCTGAGCTGCAAATAAAAAAATTTCAAATTCTGGAATTATTAAAAACACATTTAAAATTTGCACTTAATTTTTCTACAATTTACCAATAGATTACTTTTCCAGCCATTTATGTAAAAAGAAGCCCAGACTTTTGAAAGCATCTGGAGAAAATTCTGGACTCTGAAATTAATTAATCCACGTATAATTTTCATCTTATTTTTACTTGTTGGCTTAAATCTATTTCTTTCACAGAGTTACTTGATGATGTAAGTCAGAATAGTTTTAATGACAGTGCAAATAAATAAAACCTTTAATCTAGACAGCTCAAAGTTGTCATGACCACCTACCCAAAACTTAAGAGTTACAACCAACTTGTTGAGACAAGACAGGCAAATATAGTTCTGATGCCTGTACGTAGTAATTATTTATACCTTAAAGTTTCTTTATTTTTTGAGAAACAAAACCAAATCTCAGCTTGCCACACTTTAGAATTCGAGAAGCTGAATAAAGACCCCAATGCACCTTTGAACTGTAAAATATCTGCCTCCATGCATCACTTATTGGAAAGACAGGACTCCTCAAAAAATCCATTTTAGGAAGGAATTTACAGGTAAGTTGGTTGTGAGGAATCAGTTTCCATTTGTTGTTCTTCAGATAAATGGTAAAAAAAGGACTGAAATTCTAAAATCCTAAAAGAACTACCTGAATCATAAAGAATCTATGAAGTATTAAGCAAATATTTTCTAATTTGTTTCTGAAACCTCTAAAAAAAAACCCTTATGTATCCATAAGTTAATCTACTTATATAAATAAAATGGAACTATATTTTCATTATATATATATGTTTCTCTCTCATATACTTATAACTCAAAACAATTGTTTCATAAATATAATCATAGAAATCCAATAATATCAGCAATCATGACATTCATGAAACTGTAAAAAACAAAATGGCTAGCTGCTTTTTCTTACACCCTAGAACCTGAGTTTTAGTCAAGGCTCAAGCACTTAACTGTATGAACTCACTTCATGGAGTTGTCACAAGGCTCAGAAGATGATGTAAATAAGTATTGTGTGAGCTGTATAAGACACACGGCTGATACAGACTAAGGCACTTTCATGCCTCACAATCTCTTTCTTGTTCTGCATCCTGATTCTCAACATAGTATCAACATATCCTTTGTGAAGCCTTCCTCATTCTACCTGTACATCTGGGCAGAATTAATTCTTCTTTATACTATAATATTATGTTTTCATAGCTCTTTGCTTTTCATCAATTCATTCAAAAATATAACAAACATTTAAGACATATCAGACATCACACTATGTACTGGAGGAAAAACATCTTAAATTTGTAAACCTTTTTTCACATGTTATCTCATTTAATACTTTAAAAAATGTCCTATTTCACAGGCTATCATAGTGATATGTTTATTATGTCTCTAACCAGAATGAGTTCCCACAGGGTAGAGACTGAGTCTGATCCATCTTAGATTCCCTAGAGTCTAGTACAGTACCCAGCACACAGGAGACATTCATTAAATGCTTGATAAATGAATGACTAAATGAGTAAATTAGACACTAGCTGGATCAATAAAATATCAGAGAAATAATCCTTATAAATTTCCACAGTGGGCAAGGAGGATATATATATGTTATATAAACACATCTGGGAAGAGAAAATTCCTCACTATTGCAGAGCACTGCCAACTCAAGTTTTACTGTTTAACAAAGTCAGGTACCAACTGAAGATGAATTTGATTTCACTATAGCTCCAGGTGAAAAAAAAAATGAGTTCTGTATAAAAGCTCCTACCAAGGTCATTCTGCTTTGTAAAACTGGACATTACCACATGAATATGAAAATAAAGTATTGCTCAGGGCAATATCAATTTGCTTTATCATTTATTTCAATATGGCAGACAACTGTACCACCTGAAGACAATGGAGCTTTGACATGTAATTTTAAACTACCCCATGAGTGGAATGATAGACATATAGTGAAACCAATGCTACCAGTTTTCACAGGCGAAAAACTCAGTTCTCCATTATATGAATGACCCCTGATAAGGTAAGGGATATACACAAAACAATGTGAAAATGGATCACAAACCTAAATATAAAAGCTAAAACTATAAAACTTATGAAAGAAAACAAAGGACAAAATATTTGCAACCTTAGGATAGGCCACGATTTCTTAGGCTGAAAATAAATGAACTATAAAAGAAAAAAATCAATCAACTGAAATTCGTCAAAATGTATAAACTTCGATCTTTTGAAAGTCATCATTATGAAAACAAAAAGGCAAGTCACAGGTTCAAAGAAATTATCTGCAGAACTTCTATCTGACAAGGGACTTGTATCCAGAAAAAGAACTCTTACAACTCAATAGTAATAAGTCCAACAGCCCAATTAAAAAAGGAGCGAAAGAATAATTTGAATAGACACTTCATTAAAGAAAATATACAAATGGTCGTAGCACCTGAAAGGATACTTATCATCAGCCGTTAGAGAAATGCAAATTAAAACCACAATGAGAATATATTACACACCTACTAGAATGGCTAAAACAGAAGGACTGACAATATCAAGTGTTAACAAGGATTTAAAGCAACTAGTACTCTCAATACAGTACTGATGGGAATACAAAAATGGGACAACTACTTTGGAAAACTGCTTAACAGTTTCCTATGAAGTGAATCATAAACTTACACTTGCCATGCAACCTAACAACAGAACTCCTAGGTATTTACTCAAGAGAAATGAAAACATGAGCACACAAAATTTGTCCTGGAATGTTCACATCAGCTTTATCTGTAACAGCCCCAAATTTAAAACAACCCAAATATCCATCAATGGGTGAATGGATAAACAAATTGTGGTATACCATGATAAATGGAAGTTATTCAGTTATAGAACGGAACTGACTACTGACAAAAAACAGATCAACCTTAGGAACACTATGCTAAGTGAAAGAAGTGTATATTGTATGAATTCATTTATATGAAATTCTGGAAAAGGTAAAACTAATCCATAGTGACAGAAAGATGAGCAGCTGTCTGGGACTGGGAGACAAGGACTGACTACAAAGGGGAATAAGGAATTTTGGTGGGTAATAGATTCTGTACCTTGACTATGTTGGGCAGTTAAGAGTGTATACATTTGCTCACACTTACTGAACTGGAAACTTAAAATGGGTACATTTTTATTATAAGTAAATTATACCTTGTATATTTGCTTTATGAAAAAAAATAGTAGCCTCAGACTAACTCCACATGATCTCTCAGTTCACCCCTCCACTGTTTCCTCTTGCTGCATATATGAGGCTGCCCTTTTAGGACCATGAGGAAGGCCTGTAATCTGGGAGAGAGTTTGTAGACAGGCAATAAATGAATGATATTTCTAATATATCCATATTGATAACTTACCAGAAATGATACAGATTAAAAAAATACGGTAATAAGGTTCAAGTTTCATCTTTTCCCAAAATCTTTTCTTATGTCTACTTGTTGAATACTCATCCTTCAAGGCTCAAATCAAATGTTTTACTTCTACAAAGCCCTTTCAGAAGCTTTAGAGAGGAGTTAACCACTCCCTTTAATGTGACTCTATAGAAGTAAGCACAAATCTCTCCATGTATTAAAGCTTTATTACTTTGCACTGTAATTACCTGTTAACATTTCTGTTCCGTACTCCACTGCCATCCTAGTGGAGCTCATTGAAAACAGGGCAGAATGCGACTAGGCTTTATCTCTTCTCTATCTCCAGTACCTAGTACAATGCTTTCCACACTGTAGATGTCCAAAAAATGCTTGGTAAAACAATGAAAACTGAATATATATACCACATCTTCTTTATCCATTCATCCGATAATGAGCACTTAGACTGTTTCCATATCTTGGCTATTATAACTCATGCTGTGATTAACAAAGGGGTGCATCCATCTTTTTGAATTAGTGTTTTCATATTATTTGGGTAAATATCCAGAAATGGAATAGCAGGATCATACGGTAGTTAAATATTCTTAATGTTTTGAGGAATCTCCATACTGTTTTCCATAGTGGCTGCACCAATTTACATTCTCACCAACATACCCTTACCAACATTTGTTATTTCTTGACTTTTTGAAAACAGCCATTCTACAGGCATGAGGTATCTCAATAGGTAAAGAAAATGTAGTATATACATACAATGGAACACTACTCAGTCACTAAAAATAATGAAATCTTGCCATTTGTGACAACATGGGTGGACCTTGAGGGTATTATGCTAAGTGAAATAAGTCAGGTGGAGAAAGACAAATACTGTATGATTTTACTCGTGTGTGGAATATAAAAAACAACAACAAAAAAACAAAATAAATAAACAAACCAAACAAAAACACACAGATACAGAGAAAAGAGCAGAGGTTACTACAGGGTAAGGGGAGGGGAAGATGAAATGGGTAAACGGAATCAACTGTATGGTGAAAAATGCCAACTAAATTTCTGGTGGTGAGCACACTGTAGCATATACAGAGGCAGAAATATGTTGTACATATGAAACTTATAAATGTTATAAACCATCCTTACCTCAATAAACAACAACAAAAACTGGTACAAAAAATTATATGTGCTTTCAGATAAATGCAAAGAAACAGATGGAATGCAATCAGAATTTGAGAACTCCTGCCTAAAAGTAATGAATAAACCATTCATTATGCTAATGAACATCTAATGAGAAGAGAATGATTTAAAAATACACTCTGGCTTTAAGAGATAAGCAGGGTTAGCTGATATTCATCTACTCCTACATGCCACCTCTGCAGTGAAGGACCCCAGAGGGCTGGAGTCTCTGTCACCTAGCTCTCCATACACAGTTCTTGTCTACCGGTCTACTCTTCTGTTCTAATGCCACTATGGGCAAGGACGGGTCAATGTAATTTGAAAGCTGGTCTACTACATGTCAGACATTGTACTAGGTTAAAACTTTACACATGTCATTGCTAATTGTTGTAACACTTTGCAAAGTAAGGGCTAAATTTTCTCCATTTAAGACAGTAGAGAGTCAGAGAGTTTAAGGCCCCCATCCCAAAATACACAGTCCACACCAGGATTTAAACTCACATCTGTTTAGATTCAAAATAAAAAGTACCCTAGTAGCAAACCTGGCCTCCTCATTATAAATGGGCTGGATGAAATACATAATCTCTTGCTGTCCATCTCACTTTCAGGTTAATTTAACTATTACTCCTTTATGCTTCTTTGCTTGACTATTTAACTTATATCTTCTCTAATGAAAATGTATTTCTTATATTAGGAAAAAAAATCTGCTGCCTAAGAATTTTTGCCTATCTTCATAGCATGAATTAAAAAAAAAAACAAAACCCCAAAATATCAGTGTTACTGAGGGCTTTGGTAGACTACTACTAAAGGGACTCTAAAGTAGCAAACCTTCAGAGAAAAATTTGACAATACCATATCAAAAGCTTTAAAAATGAATATGTTCTTTAATCCTCCAATTCCAATTCCAGGAATTTATATGGAAATAATTATGGATACACGCAGACTGCAATATGTACAGTAAAAGCTAGAAGTAATCCAAAAGGCCAACATTAGTGAAATGGTTACATGAATTATGGTTTATCTGTACTATAGGATATGTGCACTATTAAAAGTTAAAAGAACTATTCAAAAACAAACAAAAAATTGTCAAATACCATGGGAAAAGGTTCACAATCTACTGATGAGTAAAAATGGTTACAGCATCTATACTAATGAGTGATTTAGATTGTCTTTTTTGTGTTGCTGAATTATTCATATTTTATAAATGAGTGCTCTAAAGCATATATATAACTTTTTTTATTAAAAAGTTATTCTAAAAAAATTCTTCCTCAAAGCACCTAGCAAATGAAATACAGAGACAATACTGAAAAAAGAGAAAGTTTTTCATATTACTTTACACACATATTAGTCCTTAATTTTATTATCTAACAAGTGTTTGTGATTTACACAAAATACTGATTTTTCTAAAGCGTATTTGGAAGCTCTGTGTTCTAGTACTGAGAGCAACGACTAGGTCCTTGTTGCTGAGACTAAGCCCTGGTCTCCACAATTCTCCCCATTCATCAGCTCATATTCCATTCAGCTTCATTCTGCCTCAGTTTCTCTCTGTATGGAATGAGCACAGACAACCTTTTTTACAAGAATGCTGAAAGGAATATATATATATATATATATATATATTACATAATATACAAAATAATCTGAGAAACAAAAATGGAAAAAATCTTTTGACTGCCAATCTTGTCATTTTTTTATAACCCTAAACAAATTATTTAAGCTGTGTGCCCCTAAATTGTTGTTTTTTTCCTGTACAACGGACAATACTAAACTCTTAAAGGGTTTTCTTTGAATTATTAAAATAAATGCAAAACTGAAAATTTTCATGTAAAATTTTAATAAACAGTGTGTTCTGAAATAATGAAATATAGGATATTAATTTATATAATAACTCTGGTATACTCTTTTCAGCATCAAATAATTCTTAAAAGTAATTAAACGATTGCATTTCTGTGTAACTTTTTTTAGGGTAACAAATACAAGAATGTTAATGCAATCTAGTCTTTACTTTGTGCTATTTGAGTTACCTTATCCCTCAAATTACTCTGTACTCCCCAAAAATAATAGTTTTGGATGTAATGCAAACATCCAAAAAATTCTTTTTATGGTGGTCTCTCAAACACAAAAAGAACTACCAAAGCTATAAATAGCTATAAACTAAAATACTCTAGGAAAGACTGCCCCCTTGTGCCAATCATAATATTTAACACGTTAAGAAAACACTAAAATCTACTTCTGAAACTAGAAGCACCCAGACTTCTAAAAAAGTTTTGATCTTTCCGTGTTCTGATTTCAACAGCTTATATTTAAAGTGCTAATCTTTTTTTTAGGTTTTTTCTGGAGGGGTAGGAGTGGGAATGGAGGTAATTAGGTTTACTTATTTATTTACTTTTTTTAGAGGAGGTACTGGGGATTGAACCCAGGACCTCATGCATGCTAAGCATGCGCTCTACCACTTTGAGCTATACCTTCTCCCTAAAGTGGTGATCTTTAAAGAAAAATAAATTGAACAGTACATTAAGCTTATACAGACATGACTAATTTATGACATCCAGCAGCAAATATCAACATAATTCATATCATTTAAGTATCACGGATACTAGCTGCTCAAGTGCTTAGAGGCTGAGCTCACAGAGATAAGTAATTTTCTGATCCTTAAGTTCTACAACAAAATACAAAGAAAATAAAGAAACCAGTACATTTCAGAGGAAAAACAGATAAAGCAGGGATAGAGTACGGTGGCTTGTTAAAAAAAAAAAATATATATATATATGTGGTTATCCAAGTTTTTAGGTATTTTCTTCTGAATTCTTAGAAAATAAGATATTTTCTTTGAATTTGATGTATGACCAATTACTCTTTATAAAGCTTCTTGACATATATAAGTGGTATCAATCCATTCAAACATAAGTCAGTTTCAGTATTATCAGTATTACTAATAACCTATATTAGTGGACAAAAGTATTAGAACAATAGTCTTGCTAAAGAAAAGAAACATTAAGGCAATAAAAGACATATTACAGGTAATGTGAATGCAGATTTGTATATTTGACAGCATCATACCTTTCCTAATTATGGTCAGAACAAATGTATTTCTACCAAATAGGATCATCAGAAGAATTAAATGAATTAGCATCAATAAAGCACTTACTATAATAAACACCATGAAATATTTGCTAGACAAGTAAATGAATCAATAAGTATGCACTACATAGTATGCATACATTCAATAATACATACTTTCGAAGGTGGTCATGTTCTTTCAAAAATAGTTCGGTTCTTCTGTTGTTTACTCCAGACCCACTTTTATATGACCTAGAACAAAATAAAGAAAATTTAAGAATATTTTTGGCAGACACTGTAAAAAAAAGATTAAAGGACTGACTCTAGTAATATCCAAAGTGGACAAATTGAGCCTCTCCATAGCTTTGATTAAACAATTAAAATGTATAACCCTTTCCAACTCCTTCTAAGAATGACATCTATTATAAATATATAAATATGAATGGCTCTCTAATTTAGGCCTCAGACTTTATTATTTTCACCAAATATTCCAACATTCTTAAACAAACAAAAGTCTTACTTTCCCTTTCTTTTTAAAAATTTTATATGCATTTATTAATGATGCTTCTAAAAGTCTGTATTTTTTATCAGTTGCCAAAAATTCCAACTCACTAAAGTACATAAGAAGAGAATATTTACTCATCCATTTGTTTATTCACTAATTCAGCAAATCTTTTTTCAACATTTGTTAGAAACCAGACATTATAACAGTGAAATACGCTACCTAGCCACATGTTGTTCACAGTTCAGAGAGGTTCATAAATTATGTAACTGTAATTCAGTATAAATAGGAACTATTATTTTAATAATTTGTACAAAAGAAGAGAGTAGTAATTTCTATAGGGTAGGAGGTAGATTAGAGAGATTGTGAGAAATGTAGAGACATTCTTCAGAGAGAGAAAATCCTTAAAGGGTATCCTATAGAATGAGTGACAATTTATAGTTATAAAAAGTGGAAGATTATTCCAGGAAGGAAGCAGAACATGTTCAGTGTCGTGGGGTGTGGAAGAACAGGGTGGCTTCAGAAAACTCATCTTGAAGAGTAAGGCTTGGGAAGACAGTGTAAAAGATGAGGAAAGCAGAGGGCTTTAGAGCATTACTTTTCCTTTCTTTGTCTATTTTATCCTGTATCTTTATTTTCTCCAAGAGGGAGTAAAACCAAAGTTTTTAGACTGATTACTACACAGCACATTGGGTAGGGAAGCCACTAAAATGGAATGTTTTCCTTCACGATGGTACATGCAGCCCATCAACTGAAGCCTCAGGAGCACTAACATGAAGTGAAAGATCTGCCAATTTGGCATACTTAAGGATTTCTATCTTGGTCTTAAGATCATTACAACTTACAAGAAAATGCTTGTATCACCACTATCAACACTTTCATGTTTTGGCTCTTTAGTTCCAATAAAGTACCAAGAACAAAACAAAAAACTGAAGTAATTGCACATATACTGCAGTAAGACAAAAGAGGGTCACGCCGTTAAAACTGTATGACTGGCTGAGTGGCAGGCCTAATGTGCAAAACACAGCGGGAAAGAAAGGACCAGGAAAAGCAGCATGGTATATAACCAAGAGCACACTGCACTTGAAGATTGATCATTTGGATTTAAATCTGTACTTTGTCATGTATTAGCCAGTTAACCGTAGACAAGCCTCTTAATATCTAGTCTCATAAAATGCAACTAATAATTTCTATCTATACCAAAAGATTGTATGAAGCCAAAAAAGAGATAACATGACAAAGTAGTGTGCAACTGCAAAAAAATTTTAAATATTAGTTATTACCACTATATCTCATCTCACTAATCATATTCTGCCATGTATGACATGAATTTGAGTATATGCCTTACTCCCCTCTAGTATCCAGATTATAAACTCCTAGAGGGCCAATCTGTCTTTTCATTTCTACCTTCCACTGTGACTGACACAGCGTCTCACTCATGGTTAGCAATCAGGAAATGGTTTAATAAACGAACATGTTTCTTTTATGATCATCTTTCAGAAAGCAAGTTATTACACTGGACTGTAGTCTAGTGATTCTCACAAATTGTGGGGTAGTTAAATGCCTACACATTAAAGGTTGTCCCCAATTCATTCTTCAAAATATACATATAAATAGATCAGAAAGAAATTAAACACAAGACTTACACGTTCCTGAGAACTATAAATACTACAAAATACCTGATATGGCAAAAATGTTTCATTTTTTTCACTCTTATTTGTTACACAAAGTACACATGACTATATATAAACATATATATAAGTATACATATACATATATATATAAAGATAAGAACATAGATAAGACAGAGACAAAAATAAAAATCAATTTTCCAAGATAATTTCTGGAGGTAGAAATTCTGGTGACTGGATACTCTTGGGTTTAAAGTTATGGACAAAAATTTTGAATAGAATGAATATTAAATGATTTCTGCTACAAAACTATTTTACTGTTACAACAAAATAAAGGGTCTCTAAGAAAATGTTTATTAGAGTACACGTGATATGTATCAGTTTATGACATGGTAGTCCATACCACAGTTTATGAAACTAAGTATACTTATGAAACCTAAGTACCATAAACTTACCACACGTGAGACAACGACAGGCATCAACAGATGGTCCAAAAGTGCAAAGTCTGCAGGTTTAATTAAATGCCCAATGGATTTAACCTTGCCAGTCATACACAGTTGCAAAAAAATTTTCAAAAATGTGTATGAAATGCCAGAATATATTATGGAAGGTGAGGTAAAGGGATGGAAGAAAAGAACATATTTTTAAAATTATGGATGAGAGCAGCATAAAAATGTTGGAAGTCTTTAAGAAATTTGACAGAAGATTATGACTTTATTCTAGGGAAATAAAGACTACTTTGATGGCTACCTGAATATATAATTGTTGGCGTAAGGGAAAGAGGGTAGGGGGACAGGTGGTAATCAGGAAGGGAAACACACAGAGCTTCAGTTATTGGTAATGTTATAATTCTCAAGGTGGGTGGTAGATCAGAGAAAAACTCCCAAAGACATCATCTAAACTGGACTTTGAATTAAGACAGGAAAGTCAAGGTTGCCAGGAGCCAATGATAAAACCATGGGAAGCTGGAGATAAGGCCAGCAAAGTAGATTAGGGCCATACTGTAGCAGCAAAGTTTAAAGAACAGTGAAATGGAAATTAGAAACCTTGAAATCTAAATCATGGTTCTGCTCATCAGTTTGCTGTTAATCATGGATATACTCTAAATCTAATTCTGAATAAACATCCTACAAAATAATATAAAAGGTAACTTACTCAATATCCTTTCGTACTGATCCCATGAGATTCTCCCTTTCCCGTATTGCCATAAAGTTTGCTTTGGTTTTATGGAATTCATGTGTATAATCCTGCAATAAATCAACATCCAGTCTCAGCATAAGCTAATTATAAACGTTCATATTATTGAGCCAGTTATGTATTGTTATATTTAAATTTCTGTCAAAAAATCTGCTATTTAAGAAACCAAATTGCCAAGAGGTAAAAATAACATTATAATCACTTTCCTGAAGAATGACCAACTTCTTTCAAATAAAAACAATTTGGAGCTAGGGTAATAGTGCCACTAAACCACCTTCGTATCCCTTAGTATCTTGTCTTACGGAGCTTAATTGTAAAGAAACAGTAGTCCTTAGATAAAATGACTTCAAATCACCTAGGATAAAACTTAAGATGCTCTTTCTACTCATAAGTGCACCTAATGGAGCTTATTTTCAAATTTCATCCTTTTGGAACTCCTGCAGAAATTTAATTTCTAAACCAATCAAAGGAAGAATAGTACCAAGAGAAATGTAAAGAATAAAATAATCTTCAAATATTTTCCTTTCTTTTTCTACCATATTTCTAAGATATTAAGGAATACTCATTACTTTTAAAAATTCAGAAAACTATATAAAGAAGACAGAAAACATAATCCCACCTCTCAGAGAGCCCATTGGCCCTTTAAAAACAAAAATAATGGCTCAACACAGGGTGCCAACTAAAAGAGCACCAAAAGGGTAAATGTAAAAACCACCCTGCTCAACAGTTCATAACATTATCATCATTTTCCATCATTTTCTTTCAGGAAATATGTTTCTATTATTTCTTTTCATTTATGCTAAAGAAATCATATTATATTCTACCATGCCTTGTTTTCTGTAGTTCATAAAATGTCAAGTAATCTTTCCATATTAGCAAATAGAAATCTTTTTAATAGCTATATAGAATTCTATCTATGATTCTGTAATTTAATAAACTCCCTACTGATAAACATTGTAGTTGCCTTTTTTTTTTTTGCTGCTAAAAAAATGGTTCAAAAAACATTCTTGTATATACTTCACTGAACTCTCTAAGTGTATTTAAAGGGTAAATGCCTAGCAGATTAACTGGGTCAAAGAATCTTACATGAACATTTTGATAATGCTAAACTGCCTTCTAGACTAACTTGTGTTCTCAGCAAATGGATGAGTGCCCATTTTTCTACACTCTTGTCAATAATAGGTTACAAATGTTTTATTATTTGCTAATCTGACAGTTGAAAAATTATCTTATTTTGATTTGTATATTTTTCATTTGGGAATGTGGCTGACCACATTTTTATGGTTTTGGCCACTCATTTTCTGTAAATACCAAGTTCATATGACCATTTCCTCACTAGCTTATCTTTTTCTTATTTCTATGTACATTAAGTAAGTTAGTCATTTGTTATAGTTTCTGGTATTAGGTCTTGCTTAGGACAGTCCTTTACTACCTCAAAATGTGTAAACCATCCATGCTTTCTTTATTCTGAACCTTTATAGTTTCCTTTTGTAAATATAAACCTTTGGTCAACTTGGAATTTACTCTGGATAAGAGGAATGGGTTAGAAACTGAGGGTTCCCCTCCCCACAAATAATTAGTCAATTGTTACAGCTCTATTTATTTTATAATCTCTCTTTCCCCTATTGAATTAAAATAGCTCTTTTATCAGAAACTAAATTTTCATGCGTACTTGGGTCTATATATGAACTCTATTCTTTTCTATTAGTCTACTTTTTCTCCAGAATTAAACTGTCTTAATTATTCTAGCTTCTTAACGGGTTTTAATATGTGGTAGAACCAGGCATCCTTTACTACTTATCTCCATTTTCACATGTTTTTTTCTTGGTTATTCTTGTATTCTGTAATTCCAAATAAACTCAAGTGTCATTTTGCCATTTTTTTTTTAATGAAACAACCAACAAAACACCCTGTACATTGGGACAGTACTCAGTTTATAGGTTGATTTAGAGAGAAAGCTTCCCATCCAGAAGCAAAGTAAATCTTCTTTTATGTTCCTCAGTAGAGTTTTATATATACAAGTCCTATACATTTCTTACTAAATTTATACATAAAAGTTTTATAGTTTCTTCCATTGTATTTTCTGATCAATTACTGTTTGTGTGTAGGAAACTACCTGCTGTTATATATTAATTTTGTAAGCCATCAACTTATTGAATTTGTTTCTAATTTTTTTTTTTTTAGTTTTCTTGGTTGTATTAGCTATATAATCTTATCACTGCCATATAACACAGTTTTTGTCTCTTCCTTTTCAAAATTTATATCTTGTTTCTTTTTACTGTGTAACTGAACCACCAAGAACTTCCAAAATAATGTTAAATGTCTGTGGGGATTGTGTGTATTCTTGTCTTGTTTTTCTCTTCAATGAGAAGTTTTTTAGGGCTTTATTATTAAGCATGATGATAGCTTTTAACCTGATAAACACATTAGTGCATTAGGTAAATAAAGTATCCTTCTATTCCTACTTTTTAACAGGAGTTTAAAAATTAAAAACGGCTGAATTTTTTCAATATTAAATATATTTGCCTTCCTATTTGTATTACTATATCTTTAACAACCCCCATGTAAATTTTTAAGTTTATTCATTTCATTGGTACACTTTTAATATTTTCTCAAACGTATACTAAATACAGCAAATTATTCCTTTTCTATGTTATCTTCAAAGCCTGATGAAAGAAACCATCATACTGTTGCTTATGACTGACCACTGGCTATTTCAGTTTCAGCTAGCTAGCAAGCAAGGTCTCCCACAGTAGAAGTATGTTTACTTACTAATGAATATTATTTAATTTTACCAGGCAAAAGCAAGAGCTATTACATATTTTCAGAATTTTATAATACCAAGAAAAAAAAAATGAAATACGACAAATGTCTATAGCATTGTATTTATCCTCTCAGATTTTTTTCCCCATTGCTCTCTTAAATAAATACATGGGCACACATTCCATTCACAAATTAAAAAAAAAACCCTCCTATAATAACATAAAAATCTCCAGCCCAGTATTTTACCTGCAATATGTCTCTGTGTCGCTGTAATGTATGCATCAGTGCCGCATTCAAGGAGGGGACACCTGCACTGTTGGTATATTCTGCCATTTTATCATTTACTCCTGTAAGCTAAAAAAAAAGAAAAAGGAAAAGAAAAGAAAAGAAAGAAAGAAAAAGAAATCCAATAAAAATATTTTAGAAAGCACTATAAAGAGATAAAAATAAATTATTTGCCTATATGCCCTTCTGGCTAATAGCAAAAAACAAAAACAAGAAGATAGCAGACAAGGATTCATTATCCCTCAAATAATCCATAAAGGCTAAAATAACACCCATAGGACATTGGAATGGCTGTCATCAAAATTCAAGTGGCCTGGAGAGGCCACTTGAACCGAAGGGTGATTTCAATAAATATGACTGCATTAATATAATCTAATACCATATCTAACAAGTACAGAGTTAGTGACAAAATAGCCATTTAACAGAAAGTACTTACCCTTGCCAAAAGCTGTTCAATCTCAATTGCCATTGTTTCAAACATTCTGTCTTGGCTTGATCCATTTAAGAGAGGTGTTGTGTCAGAGCTAAAGGGAAGTTCAAATAAAGAGAATCCATTACCAATTTGCAGATACTAACTACTATGTATGAAATAGATAAACAAGGGGAGCTGTATTCAATACCTTGTAATAGCCTATAATGAAAAAGAATATAAAAAGGAACATACATATGTATAACAATCATTATGCTGTACATCAGAAATTAACACATTGTAAACTGACTATACTTCAATAAAAAGAGAATCCATTACTTAAACCTAATCATTTAAAAATACTTAAAATAATGTGATTATTCTTAAAGAGGACTGAGATATTTTTCTTAAGAAACTATAATTTCATAGGCATTTTCCTATAAAGATCACGCATGTCCTAAATATTAAATTCAGTATAAAATATAATTGAATGTAAGACTGTCCCAAGCTTTAATAGATCCAATCTTAATAATGCAAAGAAATTCTAAATGCTCATTTACTGTTTTCCAAAAGAAAGTAATTTAAGCTATGGCAGTTCGCAATAAAATGCTGAATCTGAAAAAACAAACTACGTAAACTAAAACTGCAGAACTATGTGGTACAGCATATAAGAGGAACCATAAAATGTACTATGTCTGCTATCAGATCTGTGAGGAATAATCTTTTTTTCAACCTTAATTATGGTTCCTTAGACCTTAAATTAAGTTTTCTCTTCCTTCCATGACTCTTTCCAATAAATAAAATGGAGATTTAAATGACCCAAAAATTGGATAACTAGTTATTAAATAATCAGGAACTGGCTTTAAGTCTAATATAGATAGCCACATCCAGCAGGGAAGCTGTAGTACCAACCCTTTACATTTGCACTTATATTATACAATCGTTTCTATTTTGTTTTGCAAAAATGTGCTGAACTGTCTTTTAAAATCTGAATAGTCAGACCTATGTTTTTACAAGTGAAACTTACGTTTGACAGATTCAAATTCTAAAACCATGTCTTGAAAGTGTCTTTTGCCTCTTCTGAAAAACCACTAACCTTCATTAGGTCCATAAGTTGTATATATCATCATATGAGCAGCTTCAGCTCAATACAGATCTCAGTTATACTGAACACAGACAAACACCCAGGCAATGACTATGCTCTACAATCTTAACGAAGACTTTGTCTTGTCCTGCGATAGTGCTTGAGAGCAGTGAATGAAAACAGATTAAATCACCAGTTTAACAGCAAAAATTACCTTGGCTATATCCCTTCTCCATATGCATACCTACAGCAATAGTGACAAGGAGTGAAACAGCCAAAAAGCAGCTAATAAGGAGGATTTTTAAGATGTTTAATTAGGTCCAAATTTTTATTTCTTTAAAAAATTTATTTGCCTTCAAATATATCAAAATATCTCATTCTTTATTACATGAGATAACCCGACGTTCTGTGGTTATCTCTTAAAATACGCCCAGCAAAATTCTCTATATTCTACTGATACAGATCCTCCCCTGCCAGATGTATGAAAAAGAACAATGGGATAATGATGTAAGCTCCGTGAGGAGGAAAACTGCCCCTGTCTTATTCACAGAAACATATATATATACATACACACACACAAACATATATATGCTTAGCACCTAGAATAGTGCCTGGCACATGGTAGATGCTCACTGGATACTTGTTGAATGAATGAGGAGGCAATCTCTACATTCAGCATTCTCAGAAAAGTATACAACAGGGAAATGGTCAAAAATACAGTCTCCACAATAATAAAATTCAGTTAAATTTAATTCATTTTACAGGTATGTGACGATTCATACATAAAGTTCTCAAAAGTAGAAAGCAAAAAAATTCCTCCTGGAAGAAAAATTCTGGTCATCATTGAGCTTATTCATTATGTCACACTTTCAACCTGGGCAACAAACAAAACACTTTAGAATGCAAACTGCATCTTGATTCTCATGGCCTTAGGTTTCTTATTAAAGGGGACAACTAGGCTGAAATAATTCCACAAAATCGTTCCCAATTTGTTGTAGAATTTCTAAGGGAATGTTTTAAAATAGTTTTTCCTTCAAAGGAGTCATAAAAGTATGGGCGTATCTCAGAGACATTGCAGGTTTAGTTCCAGACCACCGTAAGACAGCAAATATCTCAATAAAGTGAGTCACACTAATTTTTTTGTTTCTTACTGCATATTTAAGTTGTTCACACTTTACTGAAGTCTATTAAGTGTGCAATATAGCACCGTGTCTAAAAAAAACAATGCACATACCTTAATTTAAAAATACTTTATTGCTACATGTTATAAACAGATGTGCTATCATCTAGGCTTTGTTCCATTTACAGAACACAGGCAGAGTAGATTTAGCATAATTTTAAGGGCCCTAAGATTTCTGGAATGGTAAACGAGCACTGGCTTCAACTTAAAGTCATCAGCCACAATTAGCCCCTAACGAGAGAGTCAGATCCTTTTTTTTTTTTTTTAATTACAGTCAGTTATAATGTGTCAGTTTCTGGTGTACAGCATAATGTCCCTGTCATGCATATATATACATATATTCTTTTTCATTAAGGGTTATTACAAGATATTGAATATGATTCCCTGTGCTATATAGAAGAAATTTGTTTTTTATCTATTTTTATATATAGTGGTTAACATTTGCCAGCCTCTCCTTTGAGGCGGCCAGGCACTGACCTCTTCTCTCTGGCTACGGCATCTTCTTCCAACAGAAGGCTGTTTCACTTAAATTAAAAAATCTGCTCTTTACGGTAGCCACTTTCATTGTCTTATCTAGATCCCAGATAACGTGCTGCAGCTTCTACATCAGCACTTGGGCTTCACCTTGCACTTTTATGTTATGGCAATGACTTCTTTCCTTAAACTTCATGAACCTACATCAACTGCCTTCAAACTTTTCTTCTGCAGCTTCCTGACCTCTCTCAATCTTCACAGAATTGAAAAGAGTCAGGGCCTTGCTCTGGATTAGACTTTGCCGTAAGGGAATGTTGTGGCTGATTTGATCTTCTATTCAGACCACTGAAACTTTTCCTGTATCAGCAACAAGGCTTTTCACTTTATCATTCTTGTATTTGCTGGAGTAGCACTTCTCAATTTCCTTCAAGAACTTTTCTTTTGCATTCACAAGTTGGTTATTTGGCATAACAGGCCTAGCTTTCGACCTACCTTGACTTTCAATACACTTTCCTCACTAAGCTTCATCATTTCTAGCTTTTGATTTAAATTTGATTTAAAGTGAGAGACATGCAACAATTCTTCCTTTCACTTGAACACTTAGAGGTCGCTGTAGGGTTATTAACTGGTCTAACTGTAATACTGTTGTGTCTCAGGGAATAGGGAGACCTGAGCAAAAGGGAAAGAGATGGGGGAATGATCTGTCTGTGGAGCAGTCAGAACCCACACGACATTTATGGACTAAGTTTGCCATCTTATATGGGTGCAGTTCATGGCGTCCCGTCAAAATTAGGATAGTAACATCAAAGATCACTGATCACAGATCACCATAAGAAACACAGTAATAATGAAAAAGTTTGGCATTTTGCGAGAATTACCAGAATGTGACACAGAGACACAAAGTGAGCAAATGCTACTGGAAAAATGGCACCCACAGACTTGCTAGACACAAGGTTGCCATAAACCTTCAATTTGTAAAAAATGTAACATATATAAAGAGCAATAAAGCAAAGCACAATAAAACAAGGCATGCACGTAATAAGTTCATGAAACACAGAGAACACAGAAAAAGTATCATGAATTATATCTCTTCACAGTTTGGGGTTTTAAAATTACATACTCACTGGCATAGGCAAGCGGCAGACTTATTTTCAGGAAAAATGCTTTCCAGTGATAAAATAAGTTTACTCATAGAAAAGAACAGTCCTCATTTTCTTTACTTGCTAAGGAAAGGTGAGCCCAAAGCAATGTACTGCAGTCAAAGCTATGTTACATGCCAACAGCCCACTTTTAGCTTCTGGAGTCAATATGTTGGCCCTGCTATCTTTAATAATGTGACCTTATAAAAAGAAGAAACACTCTGGCTATAGTACTGAAATGAATCTTCTGTTGGAAAGGACACAAAAAGATTTGGAGCATGGGCTCTGGATATAGAAAGACCTGAGTTCAAATCCAAGCTAAATTTTTATTGTTTTTATTATTATTAGCTGAAAAATATCCAACCCACCACCAATCCCAAAGGATGTAAAATAAAGAGAGGATAACAAGTACCAAGTCAGGAATCAGCAATTCTACTGCTAGATACACAGAAATATTTTTATAGGCAAAAATGTTCCCAGTAGCCTTTCTATAAAGCTCTTAAAACAGCACCCAAGACATGATAAACACTGTGTCAGCTATTTAAATTATTATTAGTTAGCAAAAATTAGAAACAATGTGCACCCACAGAATAAGCTGTGATACAGTCATACAGTATAATACTATATGCAGCAAATGAATATATCAGAGTTAAATGTATCCATAGTTTAATCTGAAAACTAATGTTAAACAAGAAAGCAAGTTGCAAAATAACTATAGTAGGATACCAGGAATTGTTTAGGAATACAAACGCCATGTAGTAAAAATATATGGAGACTATGGGGAGGGAGAAAATGAGATGCCGTCGGGGCTTCAGTTGAATTGGTCATGATTATTTCTTAAAGTAGGAGACAGGCACTTGGGGATCCATTATATTATTATTTTTTTAAAATATATTTTTATTGAACTATAGGCAGTTACAATGCTGTGTCAATTTCTGGTGTACAGCACAATACTTCAGTCACATAGGAACATACATATATTCATTTTCACATTCTCTTTCACTATAAGTTACTACTGATAGTGATATTAAATACAATTCCCTGTACTATACAGCATAAACTTGTTGTTTACATTATATTATTCTTTATATCTTTCTTAGTGTCTTCAATATTTTCTAATATTCTTTGAAATGAGTGGATGGCCTAAAATGAGATTCAAAGATAGGAATAACGGTTTCCGTATGTTCAAAATAGTAGTATTCCAGTTTCTTAAAAAAGAATCAAAATTTAAAAAGCTTAGATGATCAATAGTGAGGATACACTCTGCATCAGATTCATTCTAAAACACCGGGTTAGCAGCAGTGGGTATACTCTGCACTTGAGTAGTTCCTCAGATCCATACAGCAATCAGAAAATATAAGAAATATAATGTGGGCAGAGCAATCACATTTCCTTACAGTAGCTGAAATAGAAACTCATTTCTGAGGCAAATTCATCCTTAAGCCTTAGCACTTTCCTCCTAACAACACCACAATCTTTGCTTGAGGATCCCAAATACACGTTTAGTCTCAAGAATTACGAATTTTTATAATCTCTAAAAAACAACAAACACCAACACACCAAATTACAGAGTTACATATTTTACTTTATATTTTAATACTTTAAAACATTATAAAGTTTAAGGCATAAGAGAGAGAATTTGGTAGTACCTATACCTGTCGCGTCTTCCATCTCGGGCACTGCTGTGACTGTAACTTGTACACAGTTTACTGAAGGAAACTAGTTTCAGGTCAAGTTCATTTTCCAGCTGTCGAGCCTGTTTCCTAAGATCTTTAACAAAATTATAAAAGCAAATAATTAGACACAGCAAGTCCACTGATAGATATAAAAATCACAAAAGTTTTCTGAAGAAAAAAACTACTGAAAATGATCATGTATCTAAATTCTCCCTTAAAGACAACTGTTGAAAGAAGGAAATATAACACTTATCCAGGAAAGCAAATTGTCATTTATTTAAACTTCAGATGGGGCAAAAAGGGGAGAAACAGTGGGAGATGCAAAATTTCAGCTTTATCTCAAAAACAGCTAGACAACAAATGTTGTTCTAACATCCCTGAAATTGTTTCTACAGCAATAACTAAAATTTTGTAATTCAGGGGAAAACAGAAAAGAATACAAATCACAAAGGAACTGAATATGGTTTATGACCAGCATTATATCAATTTACCAGCTAACTTTACAAAAAAGAATCCATCACTGTTTTTGACAAGGATTTTCCTATCTCTTAATGTCCCAAAGCTTTACTAGGCTTATGAAATTCTTAATAGTAGAGTGATTAAGAGATTGAGTGTAAAGAAAAGATCATTGACAAAGATTTAAAAAATTGTCTTCCAATAAGCTTACTAAAAGAAATCTGGAGAGGCTGAAATTAACAGTAAACAATGTGCTACCAACAAGGTCAAATTTAAGTATGATAGAAATAAGAGCATACATTTTAAAATAAGCAAACAAACATGCAGAGAAATTAGTGTAATAGTCTGGCATTTAAGTGGCTGAGTGAGAGAAGCCGTATCTAGATGCGAGTACACTCATTCATTCATAGTGAAGTAGAGGTCAAAATAAAAAGGTTGCGATAATACAAGGCATACTATGAAGATCTCATCTTTTAGGAATAATTAACACAAAATATTATTTCAGTATACTTTATCCGCAACCAGAAGTAGGATCGCAGCATGCAGGTAATACAGTGGAGAACATTTTCCCAGGGACAAATCTCAGTTAGAACCTCAATTCTGCCTAAAGTTCTTAGATTCTGAGAATTGGCTCTGAGATGCATTCATAATCTACTTCACTTATGAGCCTCTACTTTTTGTTTTTTAAATCCGTCTCTTCAGGGGTTTTCTATGCATTAGTAATCATGTGTTTAAAGCACTTGACATAGTACAGGCTGGCAATAATAAGCTGTTGTAATTATTACAGCATGGTGCTTCAAAACAGTACAGCATAATGACTAGCATCCAAGTGACCGATAGCCACTTTTACCAAATTTAAACATATTTTCTAGCTAGCACACACATTTCAAATAGACGTTTTAATACATGTTTCAAACTAAAAGCATACTTCTCTGTAATTAGTAACTGTCTTCTCTAGTAGAGAACATCAAGGTAAAAGCATTTCCTAAGTATGACAGGCAAGTATGGATGAACTTGGAATTAGGTAGTTTAGAGCAAGTCGCTGATAGTGACAATACTGTTATTTGTGGTTTCCAAAGGCTTCAGTGGGTAGCAACAGGAAACAGGTTAAAAGGGAAAAGAGATTTGGAGAGTAGTTTCTATTCTAAAGTAAAGCAGAGACAATTGAAAGAACAGGCTGAGCCTTCTCTGATCTTTGTTCATCATCATGGTCCAGGAATGAATTTTTACATGAATTCACTTTATCGAACCATATTTTCAGGAATTAAATAAATGTACTTGTCAAATCACAAGATGGTTTTTTTGGTAGACGAGGTAAGCCAAATGCAATAACTACAATTCACACTGATCTCTCAACTTTCTCTTAACAAAACCGATCTCCAGAGCAGAGGGTAAAGTTATTTCCTCTGCCTTCAGACGCGACTCGACACCCAATCCACGGAGTCCCAGGCTGAAGCTGCCAAGGGGACCCAGTAGGCTCACACAACTTCCCTCGATGGACCGGATGGGCAAGTTCCTCCTTTCTCTTTTCCTACTCAATTGTCCAACAGTGACCTCAGCTCTTAAGGCGCTGACTCTTCCTGTCTCCTGGGCTCGGGACATTCTCCCTTAACACTGGTTTCCTCCCAGAGTTCATGCCCCAAGCCCCTTCCTCCGAGTTTCGCTACCCCCTCAACCCAGCTCTCCTCCGGTGACTCCGGCCCCTCTTCCTCTCGGTTCCGGCTCTGCCCTCTCTGCCCAACCTCTGCCTCAAGTCTCGCTGCCTCTCAGGTCAGCCCCTCCGCAGACCGTACGGTCTCTTCAGCCCCCAGGCCTCGGGGCTCCCCCTAGACCAGCCCCGCCCGCAGCTCGGCCGTTCCGGAGGGCAAGCTCTTCCCTCTGCTGCCTGCCCCTAAACCGGTCCTCCCTCAGCCCCTCTGCTCCTCGGCGAGACCCTCACGGAGCTCTCCCCTCACCTTCCCAGTAATTGCTGGTTCCTGCCGCCATCTTTGTTGTCCAACGTCAGTGGGGATAGGAGAGTAGAGGCGACGCAAGCTAGAGAGTCACCTCCACGCCTTCTTCCGCCTGCCGCCAGGGCTGATGGGATACGTGGGCTTCCATAGACACCGCCACCTGGCGGTCAAGCCGTCATTTTACACCTTTTGAATAGCGAGACTGAAAACAGGTTTAGCGCCTGACACGCCCTGAGTATCTGTCTTTCTGGTGTTCGTATCCGCTCTCCGCGCCCCAAACCTGCACCATCGCCGCCAGCTAGGTTTACCCCCTCTCTAGCAGGGAGCTCCTAGGCTGAGAAGAAAGTCATTCTCATTATGCAACTGCCTGCTTCCCTCACTTTCTCTCAAATGTGTATCTTCAGCCAGCCTCCTCTTCTCGGAGCCAGAGGCTTTTTTCTTCCCAAGACAAACCCCCTTCATCCTCACTCCGCCCTTGCTCCATTATCCCACATCTCTGACATATGTGCCCTTCTCCACTGGCTACCTCTTCCTCTGTCTACAGTAGAGACCCAGCCCTCCTTCGTTTTCAGGCCCCAAATCTAGAAAGTGTGTGCAGCTTCCATGCACCTCATCCTGACCCCTCAACCTGTTAAAATCTGCTGTCCGAACCCACCCTTTATAGATACATAAATGATCACAGTCTAATTGTGTCCATATTTCACCAGTTCTGGTGAAATGTGGAAACCTTACCTCTTGTAAAGATTTTAAAATCACACCTGTCCCTTTACTCACTGCCATTTATAATTGTATTTAATATTTCCTCTACATTCGCCGCGAACCACACCAGACAATGTTATAATTTTTGCTTCAACTGTCAAACATAACTTACAAAGTTTAAAAGAAGAAGGAATGCCTAGTGTTTACACATATTTTACCCTTCCCGCTTTTCTTTCTTCCTTTCTGGTGTTCCAAGATTCTTTTTTTTTTTTTAAATCATTTTCTTTCTGTTTCAAGAACTTCCTTTAGCCTTTTTTTTTTAAAGAGTAGGTGAGCTGGAAACAAATTCTATTAGTTTTTCTTCATCCAAGATGTCTTGATTTCCCATTCTTTTCTGAAAGATATTGTTGCCAGATACAGAATCTGGGGTTGACAGTTTCTTTTTTACTGCACTTGAAAATTGTGCCAATTCCGTTTTGCTTCCACAGTTTCTGATGAGAAATTGGCTGTTACTTGAGTTGTTTTTCCACTGTAGCTAAGGTGTCTTTTCTCTCTCTGTGCTTTCAAAACTTTTTCTTTTTCTTTAGTTGCCAGAGGGTTGATTATAGTGTGACAGTGTAGATTTCTTCGGTTTTATCCAGTTTGGGATTTACTCAGCTTCTTGAATCTTAGGTTTATGTCTATTGGCACATTCGGGAAATTTTCAGCCCTTGTTTCTTCTCATACCTTTTCTGCCCCACCCTCTTATTCTTCTCCTTTTGGGACTTTGATGATGTGAATGCTAAATCTTTTGTTATAACCCTTAATATCCCTGAGGCTCTACTAATTTTTTTCAGTCTATTTTCTGTTGTTCGGGTTGGGTAATTTCTACTCTTCTGTCTTCAGGTTCACTAACGGGTGTGTCTTGGCTCTGTCTCCTTCATTCTGCCGTCGAGCCCATTCACTGTGTTTTTTATTTTAATTATTGTGTTTTTCAGATCTAAAATTTCTATTTGATTTCTCATTATATCTTGTATTTATTTGCTGAGACTTTTTTTTGCTGAAACTTTTATCATTTGTTCTAAGATCATTTGTAATTGCTCACTGAAATATTTTTATTCTATCCTTGTTAGATAATGCCAATGTCTGTGTCATTTTGATGTTGGTATCTGTTGTCTTTTATTTCTTCTGTCATTCAGGTTGAAAATTTCTGGATTCTTTGTGTCATGAGTGATTTAAAAAAATGTATCCTGGATATTCAAGGTATTACAAGGCTCTGGATCTTATTTAAAACCCCTGTTGAAGCAGAACTCCTCTGACGCTATGCTGATGGGAAAGGTGGGGGAACTGCCTTGTTACTACCAGGTGAGAGTGAAAGTTCAGGCTCTCCTTTGGCCTTTTCTGATACCCCAGGTGAGGAAGGTGACTTGTTACTGCTCCCCACGTGCCCTCCACTGATGCTATGAAGCCTCCTTATCGCTGTGTGGTGGTGGAAGTCCTGGAAGTCCTCTCCACGTGGGCTTCTTTGATACCACCCAGGTAGTGGGAAAGAGTGCTTCATCACAGCCAGAAGGTGGAGTCTAGACTCCCCATTCAGCCTTTGCTGGCAGAGGGTAGAGATGAGCCTCAGTTTTTCCTGTAGAATTTGCCTGGAGTAGTACAATTATTATCTAAAACTATTTTGTCCTAGTAGGCTGTCCCTTTCCTGGTCCTTTGGCTAGAGAAGTTTTTTCCTTGGGTTTTTTTCTTTTTTCTTTTTTTTCTGTCTGCACCCTTTGGCATTCCTGGTTGCCAGCTTCTCCAGCACCCATTATGGGATATCTGAAGCAAAAAGAAAACCCAGGAAACTCAGCACCGTGTCATTCCTTGGGTGCTGGAGATTCCTTGGAGGTTCCTAGCTGGTCTGCCTTCTCTCCACCTTTGAGTATCCTTATTTGTTTTATATATAATGCACGAGTTTTTTGTTGCTGTGCTTATGGGAGGAATAGAAGAGAAATGTATCTAGTCCATTTTGTCCAGAATTGAAAGCCTCCATTTAATTTCTAATAGATTTTAATTATCTGCTAAAAATTCTTCATCCTGTTTTTTCTACTTTCTTGGATTTATTCCTTACCATTATTTTAAATAAGGTTCTGATGGTAACTGAAAAAAATCTGTCACTCTCATGGGACTGTTTCTGCTTTTTTCTTGATCTTTCAACATTTGGTATGTGACAATAAAGGTAACGTTTGATTGGATGCTGTATATTATAGATTAAAATTAGTAGTAGTCATTTGAGGCGCCAGGTGGTATCTTCCTCCACACACTTTACTGTTGCATCTTGCAGGCAGTTCAGGGACAGAACAGCTTACTCCAGTAGGTAGTGGGACTGATGCCAAGTGGAATTCTGAGATTGTGAAAATTGGTCTGCTTCTGATTAGCCCTTACTCCTAACGTGTAGCCATTCAAGTGTCCTAACTGAAAAGCTGTTGTGGTGCCCCCTTTTCTTGATAGGTGCTGAATTCATATTTCCCGGCACCAGCAGTACTGCTAAAAGCTTCTGGGTGGCTTCTCTGCCTCCTGCCTGGCGTCTCTACTACTAGGTGTCTCCCTTAGTCACCACTTATGAATCAACAAATGCCTCAGGTGAAAACTTGGTTATTTTCACCCCCCTGAACTCCCTTTGCTAGGATCTTGACCCCCTAGGGTCCCTGTTACCTTAGTAGCTCTCTGATCTTTCAACAGGTCTTCTTGTTGTTGTTGTTCTTAAATCCAGCTTTTCTGGGGGGAAAGGGTACAGCTCAAGTGGTAGAGCGCATGCTTAGCATGCACGAGGCCCTGGGTTTGATCCCTAGTATTCCCTCTAAACATAAATAAATAAACCTAATTACCTCCCCCCTCCCAAATAAAAATAAATAAAAATCTTCAAAAAAAGATCTAGCTTTTCTATTTATTCTTGATGGGAAGGTCTTTCTGTTTAAAGCCAATCCACCCATAGCTGGAAGTAGAACTAAGTTATCATTATTTCTGACTTAACCTGTAGATTATTTTGTATTTCCCACACATAATCATGCCTACGAATAATGACAAATTTGTTTCTTCCTTATCAGTGTTCCTATCTGTTATTGACATTTCCATGCTTCATGGCTGAGATCTCATCTGTCAACACAGCAAAGTTCACGTGCTTTCGTGGGGCTTTTGTTGGTCTGGGTTGGTGAGAGGGAGGGGTTGTAAGTGTTCCAGTTTTGCAGTTTGCAGTTGTCTTGCAAGACTCTACATTTCCATTTTTTCCTTTTCACTTTCATCACCTAATTGTCAGTAGGTGCTTCTCCTTTTTCACTTTTTTCTTTCACCAGAAGCTAGTGTTTCGGAGATTGCCTCCCCCTTAAATTATACCAGCCCCTACAAATTGTACTCACTCTGAAGCCCCTTCTCTATAGACTGTGCTCTGTTTGGACATGTTTGGGCACATTTTTTAGACCGTTCAGACTTAGTCTTTCTGTTAGTAGTTTTCCACTAACTTTAGGCCTATTTGCTAGCATCCTTTTTCTGTCTTTCTTGCGATTCATCTCTCTCCCTTCTCTCAACAAAGCCTTGCACTGAGGTGGTGTAGGGGCAGGCTTATGAGAGTATATGCTGAGATTTGGTGGTTTTTCTCATTTTATCATTAGTTTGAAGTTTCAAAATTCTCTTGCTTCAAGTTACCCTGAAGTTTCTATATAGACTTACTTTTTCCTTCTTGTTTTTTGCATTATTTTGCAATGAAATATTGGGAGACGTGTAGCTAAGGTTGCCACCAGTTTTCAGCTACCTGGAAGTTCACTCTCATTCTTGAAAGATACGATCAGTATAGAATTCTATGTTGGGAGTTCATGTTTTCCCTGGCACTTTTGAAGTATAATTTCACTGCACTGGTTTTCATTGTGGGGAGTGATTCTAATCTCTTAATCTAATTGCTAATTCTTTGAAGTTAATTTCTTTTCTCTCTGACTGCCTTACATTTTTTTGTCTCTGGTGCTCAGCAGTTTCACCTATGTGTCTAGATGTGGATATTTACTTCTTGTGGCTTGGATGAAGTGTCTTTAATGTATAGATCATTTATCAAGTTTGGAAAATTCTCCATTGTTGTCTCTTAAAATCGTTTTCTGTGCTTCATTCTTTCTCTCCTTTCCCTCTAGAACTGATTATCAAACGTGCATTAGTCGTATTTTTACCTTCTCCTATCTATTTCCTAGCATTTGTCTCTGTGCTGTGTAAGAGAATCTCTATGGATCTATCTTCTTGTTCCTGCTTCTCTGTGTCCAATCAGCCATTGCAACTATCCATTTAATTTTAGTTTCTGTATTTTAATTTCTAGAAATTCTATTATTTTGTAGTTTCCTATGATAATCTCAGGTTTATCTTTTATTTCTTTGAAAACAGTAAGTTTATTTGTTGTACAGTGTTTGATAATGTCATCGTCTAAACTGGTGAACTTTTTCTGCTTTATTACTGGTAGTATCTTATTTTACTGCATACTTGGTTATCTTTGCTCATATTTGGTCATTGCTCTTGAAAAATAGTGAGATCTCCTCCAAATCTAGGATGGAGATATCTCACTTGAGAAGATCTGAGTTTAACTCAGTCAGACAGAAGTAGTCCCATGCGGCTTGACACCTGGACCACGGAGGCTATGCATACCAGACTCGGTTCTAGACATCAAGTTTCCTATGCCCATTCCCTTTCAAATGTGTTCCATTCAAGTCCTGCTGAATAGCAAACTGTACAATCCTTCCTCTTTTGCCCTCCCAACACCCACATCCTCCAAATAAAAGTCCAGCAGCCAACTCTATATTATCTTTGTGACTTTTCTATACATCTACATCTTCTAAAATAATTTTTTAACTCTAGCAGTCATTCAATTCAGCTGTTACCATGATATGCCCACTTCCCATCTATCCCATTCCCTAACTATCTTTAGGATCAATTCTTCTGGGCACCTAACATCTTTCAAATGCCAAATCAGAAGCCTGTTTGATCTCAAAAAAACTCTAATAGGAATTATGCAATAATAATTGATGATAATAATTATAAATATTGGAATAACTCCAAATACTCAAAATTAATAGTGATATTCAGAGCTAGCAGTTTAGACCTTCCCCATGACCCTTTCACTTTGATTCAACCTCAGTGACAAACAGAATATAACCCATGTTAAAATTTCTATTTAATTTCTATTTAATCCACAACCTCTTTCTACATATTCCTCCGTAAATTTCTCCTCCAGCTTTCATTTTTCCACCTACAGCTTTGACTATTTCATGACATCTTCATAATGCTTTTAACTGAGTCAAAATAAATGGTCTTAGCTGGATTTGAGACATCCATCTCACTATACTCCCACTTCCAAATACCACATTTTTTCAGTCTAATCAAGCTTTTCATCCTTCTGTTTCAAACTTCTTCCAGGTTGGCCTCTAAACTTGAAAAACATTCTACTCCAATTATTGCTTGTTTACACAGTAACAGGGACTAGGATTCCATCTGACCCCAGCCAAATGCCAAAGAGAGAATATGTATGCTTTTTTATTTTTTTTAACATGCTATTGACTAATGTAGGTGGAAACTGTGACAGTAAATTTAAAATCGGCTTTATATGCTGATTTCATTGCTTTTGAATTCCGGGCGATGATGTATTTATGTGAGGTTTGTAAATAGCATAGCATCAGTTGGCATTCTAACTACACATAAGAAGAGATGAAGACCTGCATGATGGCATTATTCATAACTAAGTAGTGCCTTAGCACTGAGCATTCATGTTGACTTTTCTGAGAACAGTATCTAGAAAGCTGAAAAACTGAACATAATCAGTAGATTACCGTTTATGACACAAACCAGAAGGTTCTTGATTTAGTTATGAGCAAACTCCAGACAAAAACTCGGGAAAATATTTCAAACACTGGGAAAAGAAGAACCGTCATCACTGTTCATATTTCTTAGCAGCAGTTAAGTAAGGCTGTTTTCACTAAAGTAGCATAAATATCACCTAATTTTACTGTAAAACAAACGTGAAGTGTTTGGCACAATTTAAAACTTTACTGCCATGCTATAGACAATCTATGGAACCACATAATGGAAAACGTTTAAGTTTTTTTTTTTTTTTTCAGTATTCATGTCTAGGATTTCTTCTAAACTAAAAAGGCCACGTGTAAACAGATCTTTGTTCATGTATTTGGTAAAATAACTTTATTTTAAAAGAAAACAGCAAATGATGCTGATTACCATGGTCACTGAATTCTGAGTCAAATATTATGTTGGGCTCTTTGCTAACATTATTTCACTTAATTCCTACTACATTCCTATTAGGTATTATTCCTTAACCAGTAGAGAAACTGAGACTCAGAAATGTTAAGAAACTTGTACAAAATAAAGTCACAAAGGAAGAAAGTGGCAGAGCCAAGAGTCACCGTAGACTGGTTCAACTCCAAAGTCCATACTCAAATCTCCATGCCAAACTTCCTCCATAGCAGACCTTCCTTTTAGAGGAACCAGTCACTACAGAAGTACAGCTTACTTCTATTTCTATTTCTCAGGTCTGGAATATGAGTTCCTTGTCGGTTGAGCCCCATGTATTTTATTGTAACTTTGCTTTTTCAATTCCCATTAGAGCAGCAGTATCAACAAATTATTGCTAAATGAAAAGGGGATGTTGAATTCATGACTGCTGTGCCTCAGAGTGCCAGGAGACATTAACTCAGCTCACCGTAAAAAAACAACCAAATTTTTAACAAGCCTGAGATGGGTTCGTAAACCTTTCAATGGTCAGCTTTATTGTGTTCATTGTGGAATGACTGGACATTTATCAAGCTAGCTGCTATGTAATTATTCCAGAAACATAGTTTTGAGTTAATTCATGAAGGCAGAAACACTCTGCAGTTAACAACTTGTATTCTTGCCTGGTACTATTTTTCCCCTTGTATAGGTAGAAAAACTAAATCCGTAACTTTCAAATTGGAACAATAGCTTTTTCTGGTCTATTGCTTTTGAAAAAAGATTATGAGACAAAACACAAAGAAAGACAAACATCATAAAATAACTTTTATACAGGATTAGTAGATCTGTTTACATATAAAAAACAGAAAGGACCTCATTACAGTTAGATTTCACATAAATTACACAGATTTGACTTTTTAAAACTACTATTCAACTTCGTTTAAAGTCCCTTTTAAAAATTTCATTTTGAAGGCACAGTGCATGAAATAAAACCAAAAGCTGAAGCACTTGAGATGAATGAGTCTTGGGCACCTCATATAAATAGCTATAGATTGTTCTGGAGCTGGGGAATGTCACTCTGAAAAAAATGGAGAGGTGAAAAGTTGATTTTTAATCTGAGTATAAAAAAATACCATTATGTCATACCTCCAGAAAATCTGCAGCATGGCCGGCACAGACTGTAGCTAGTACACTCATGTCATGCCTTTTATAAAAGCCATAATCACACATATTTATATAATTTATATCCAACTGCCTCAAAATGGTAGCCTATTTTCAAATTCCACAATAGATTCTGCCAAATCAAAATCAACTGGGGTAATATTCTAAAAATCAAGTGGAATATTAATGAATTATTGCTAATAATAGGAGAAATGAGGAGAAGTACTTCTTCATGAACTGGAAATCCAAGTTCAGCTGACATTAATCAAGGACCCTAATTACCCTCCCCCCAAATGTGCTTTAATTAAAACAAATCAGAAAAAAGTTCCTAGATAGAAAACTACTGAACACCAACCATCGTGGAATTTTTTTGTAGTAACATGAAAGTTGCTTCTGTTAAAAACAATTCCACCAGGGAACTGTTAACATAGGGCACTATTACAGCATTCTTAGAAGCTTTTAATACAGCAAGGACAGAACCTGGCACAAGTGCATTTCTGGCCACAGGAAAATCAAATGGTTTACTGCTGAGAACACATGGAAATGGAGGAACAGGTCATGGTTACTGAGTAACCTGGCGTTAGCTCAGAAACACAATAAGCTCAGGCATAAGCACTACCTTTATTTATTTGTCAACTCAGAATTAGTTTTAAGTTCAATATTTATCAAGCCAGCAAATCCCATTCAGGTAAAAGTTATCAAAGATTAACCAATCACTGGGCCACATACACATTACGTTTCCTTCCTGGAGGACAACAGAGTCCTAAAGTAAACACCCTCCGATGAGAATTACAAGCATTCCTCAACTGGATGGGATGCCAATTACTACTCAAATGTTCAGCAAAATACATAAAAACCAAAGAAGGGTCTTTCCTTCTGAAATTAACTTGAGTTTACCTTACTGAACTGCATAATCAGTACAAGTACATTTATATAGGCAGACACTTTGAACATTACCTCCTCAGTCACTTGACTTTTATTAAGGAGCTGGGAGGGAATAGGGCTTACAAATTGACCACCAGGACCAAAAAAAAAAAAAAGCCTTGTGAGCAGAGAAAGGCACAATTCAGGTTTGGGCATATTTCTTAATACTGTGATACTTACTTGCCTCCATGACTCCAAGGAAATGGAAAGTCTCTAGGAGAAATACTGAAGAAATGCATTCCCTATGCCATATGGCTTCAATGCCTTAAGCAGTTAATGTGGTCTAATATCAGATTAGATCCACAAATAAAAGACAACGCAGGGCAGAGAACACAGTCTTAGTAGTCATGATCCTGTACATTCATGTTAACAGGTAACACAGGCTGAGAAGGCCTTGTTTTCCAGAGCAATGCATTATTTAGAAATTCACTAGAGAGTCAAGGTTTATGGCAGAATTTGGTTTTCTTTTCAGGAAAAATTAATAAAAGAACTATTTGTATGTTCATTTCTAAAAAATTTTTTTACACATGCTTAAAAGGTATGGACTCCAGCCACTGGGATGTACAGTGAAAGACATGTTTAATTCAAGAGAGAAATGAATTTAAAAGGCATCCTCTAGTGAAGATCAATGCTAATAAAGTGAAGGCTGTCACGTCAACTTGGTTTCATTTCTACCTGCAATGTCCCAAGCAGAGCCAGTCACTCATAGGCCCTTTGTTGGTTTTCTGACTTCGCACTCTTAAAAATAAAGCTGAAAAGTGCAATACCACATCATCCCCTTAAGGAAAGTGTAAAATATGATTAGAAGAAATTAAATCATGTATATTTCATTAAGAATTAGCACTCCACAAACTCTGTTCTGCGTATGTGGTGGGCAGGATGGGGTGGCAAGGGCTCAACATTGAGTTTTTAATAACAGGATTAATAGCAGAATGGCTTACCCTTGAACTACACAAACTAGATCACAGACACTCATTAATACATGTCATGACTTCATTATTTCTGCTAAACCAAATATTTTCTTATAAAGCCACTTTGAGTACATTCCTTACAAAACTTGGTTGAATTACCTAGGTGGGTGCTAAACCACTCCACATGAAGGCTTTGGGATGACTGATACATTACTGTATACAGGATACGCTTTGAAAAGTTGAGAGCAAGTTTTTTGATCCCCTGATTTAGTACAAGTTCAGCAGCAACTTGGCCATTAAAACATTCAAAGGTATTAAATCACTAGATCATTGTTAAGATTCATACTTACAAAAAGTATCATTTCCATTGAATAGCATGATATGACAAACACAATAAAACGCAAATCTTTTAGGCCTTTGCAATAACCCCAACTGGCACTGAAGATGACACTTTCTCACCACAGTTACTTTTTTTTTTTTAATGGAGGGAGCAATATTTAAGTGCTTTCAATCGAACTTTTTAACAAAACTGGTTGATCAAGAAGAGACTGTCAGATGAAACATGAGGACAAAGACCCCAATCACTTGTAGAGGCCTTTATGGATAAGACTGGCCAAACTATTTCAATGACAGGGTGCTATTACAGGGCGCAGGCTTGGGCTGGACGTGAAGTGCAGATATTTTGTGTTCAAATGTGCGAGTAGGTCTCTTCCACACTTCCAGGTATTTTCAGTAGAATTCAGATCTTGTAGATTGCCAGCTCATCTCAAAAGCCTAACTGTACAACATAGAAAAGTTTCAAATTTAGGAAATATTAAAGACTTATGCATTCCTAGAATAAACTAGTGCTTCACGGATAAAAGCAGCAGCACCTGTGGGTTTTTACCAAGTTAAAAGATAGGCAACATGAGTTTCAGCTTTTGCTAGATCTCCCTCTCAGCTCCACTCAAATGGACACTTAGATCTTGTACAACAAAGTCAACAAGTTCTCCCTTAAAATGGGGATAATTAGAACTTTGCTAAACTTTACAAGAGAGGTAGTGAAATCCTGCTTAGAAGACAGCCCACCAGTTCTAATCTAGCCTCGGAACAGGTAAAAAGCCAAATACGGAAGCCCATTTATTCATTTCCTAATATTATATAAGCTTCAAAATCAATTCAGCCTCCATTAAACCTGAATAATAAGAGAAACTCCAGCTATTTGATAACTAGAGAAAAGTACTCCTCAGTAGGTTGAGAAAAACCTCGAGTTTTTAAAGCTTTATGTCAGATTCTGACTGCTGTCCCTGCCTTAATGTTTCTGGATTCTTTTGGCCATTTAAAACAAAGAGAAAAAGCTAAAGCCACTAGTAAACACCTGATGTGCAAAATACAACATCCACTAGTTGGCTTTGTGCAGTTATAACATAAGCTCCAAACAGCTCATCTTTAAATTAAAAGGAAAAACAAAGTGGCTGTCCCATCTCTGCTGCATAAATAGAAAGCAGATTTTTTTTTTTAAAGGTAAGAGTACTTTACGGAGGGGAAGTCCAAAACTGCCAGCCAATTTCACAGAAAATACAAATTTAGCAAGTTAACTTCCCAAAGCTCTTTGAAGAAGCAAGATAGTCTTTCTTCTTAATGCAGTGTCTCCCCAAAGGAACTGCAATTTTGCTTGGTACTTATGCTGGGAGAGATGCAAGATGTGTGTTTCAATGTTTACTAGAATATAATGTTTCCTCTTCAGTGTCCGTTTCATCCTGAAACTCATGACTTAAGAGAGACTTCTTGGAGCCGGTTGACATCAGGCGAATTTCATCTTCATACTCATCATGATGCTGCCTGAGTCGATGAAAGCCATCCTTGTGTCTGTTAGACTTGATTGAGCAGATGCACCAAATAATGCAAGCTGTTAGGATCAATGCTGACATGGTGGCACCTGCCAAACAAAACCACCATGTGAGTGGTGTCCTATTTGAAGGATATAAATAAGCAGCTGCTTACAATGGCACTTTTTATAATATGCCCTTCATTTACTTTATTTTTATTTCATGCACGTAAAAACAACCTTTTATTATTACAGCAGTAGTATATGTATCATATGCAAAATTAGAAAAATATAGATAAGCGAAATACTAAAAACCCAAACCCCACTTCTCATTTCTGTTTCCCCAAGATCATTTTTAACAACCCTAGTGAATATTTTTTCCAGATTTTTCTTCATTCATGTGTATCTATATATATTTTTTCTTTTACCACAAGGAAGTCAAACTGGGTCTACTGTTGCGCAACTTGCTTTCTTATCAATCAATGACTTCTACTTTTCCTTTCCCAACAATTTTCATCTCATCCCAAACTCATTTAAAATATTTGTACAAAGGGTTTCAGAATAAGAGTCTAAGTAACAGAAAATAATAACAATAAAATCAGAATAAAAATTAAGTTCACAACAGCAAATGAGTGGCAGAGTCAGATTTAAACCATGGCTGAATTCCAGCTGCTGTGTTTCTAACCACTTAGTGATTAGAAACTGGTTCAAGTTAAGAACTCCACCTTAAACAGTCCACAGCAGGCCCTATGATTTGACCATGTTTCCAATATATCACTCTCTCAACTAAGGAGCTCTCCCTACCACACCCTGTATTAAAGCTTGGTTATTTTGCATCAGGTCCAAGTTGTACTTAGAAATGAACCAAGGTTCTCTGTGTCAAAAGATAGCAGAGTATTTATTATTTTACCAATTTTTTAAAAAATTTCTAAGCAATGGCATACATTAATCCTGGAGAAAACAAATACTTCCTCCTTCTAGGACCATGATAGAAACAGAACTAATATAAGTCAAAGTCCAAGGGACTTAGGATTTTAGTATAAAGCAAATCATTCACACACTCAACAACTCTTTATTACGACCATTAAGGTTCCCTACATGCCAACTATGGTTCTAGGCAGTGGGAAGGCAAATAAAATCACTGGAGCTTATGTTTTAGTGGGAAAGATCGAATACAAATAAATGACTAAATATATAATACAATGGCAGGTAGTGTTAAGTGCAGTAACAGAAACAAGTACAGTGGAGATAGTGGCAGGAGTACTATTTCAGCTAGGGTAATCAGGGAAGGCCTCTCTGTGGAGGTGACATTTGAGTACAAACCCGAAAATGTGAGAGGACAAGTCATGAGAACACGTGAGAGCACAGTGTTCCAGGAAAATCATGCTTGGATAAGGAGACATTAGAGGAAAAGTGATCAGCTTCAGGTGATTATGGAGGCGATCCACTCTCAAACTGAAATGTCAGGATTGGTTTTAACTTCAACTACTGAAAATTTAAATTTCTTTACCTGATACAGTTACCACAAGCTCCCTTGGCAAACCAAATATCCGGTTATCTGTGTCAAAAACTATTACCACAGAACTAGCTGCATCATGATGCACAAAGACCTAGAAAGATAAAGTGCAAGAATTGTGAAAAAGTTTACTTAAGGTACATTGTATCCCTGCTCTATTCCTAGGGCCTTTATAGCAAACCAAGGAGATGGTTCCTTGTCATCTAAAGAATACAAAATGCTACAAAAATTTCCCTTTTGTTGTTAAAGGACAGAACGATTACAAGACATCATAACCAAGAGGTGGTCACGTTTTTTCTTCATTCCTCACAAGCCTTCTAACAAGAGTTTCCAATTATATAGAAGCACTATTAACAATAAGAATTTACATGACAACTCAATTCAAGTTTCTTACCTGTGAATGTTGCTGCTGATACCCGTCAGCGATGGCATTGATGTTATGGACACCTGGGGCTAACAGCACATGGAAATAGCCTCCCTCTTTTGTGTGCACCTTTATTCCTTCATTGAGCACAATGACGGCTTTAGAGATCGGTTTTCCAGTCTTATCTTTAACAAATCCACGAACTCCCTTGTGAACCTGAGAAAAAAAAGTTTAAAATATAAATTTCTATTTTCATAGTGCCAGATAGTCTGGAGGCAACAGCTTGAGGTGTGACAAAAACAGACAAAACAACAAAACCCCACCTTAAGACTGGCTTAGTCCTCCTTCCCCACTGACTCTGCCCTCATCTGCTAGTCATTCACTGCTTCAGAGGCACAGAGATGGAAATAAGGGAAAAGAGGACTCTGATACAGCCAAAGCCTAAAATGTTAGAACCCAAATCTTCTGACGCCTTGAAAGATTTACTTCCCACCACAGGACACTGTCTCGAGTAACTCCGTGTGATATTCAAATGGAAGAACCTGCAACATCGCACAGGGTTAAATTACTGAAATATACACAGATCTGTGAACTTGTGGCATCTATTTAGGCAATATAAGATGAACAAAATTCTCCCTTCTAAATAGATTTAAAAATAAAGTTTTGGTAAAAGATTAAGAAAATGTCTTGACAAAGGTTTTCATTAAACATACTCTTGGGAGTTTGTTTTTGAGTGAAAAGGGAAAGACTCACCTCCACCAACATGCTAAGAAGAGATTTTTTATTTTCTGCCCATAATGAAGGGAGCTGTGCGGCACTAGGAAAGTAGCAGCAGCTTGTATATACTGTGATTTCTGGACAGTGGCCGTAGGTAACACTATAATCCTGGAAAAAGATTCAAAATAAGATGTAGGATAATTAATACGTAAAAGTAAAAATGAAACTTTGCAATGCAATAAATGAAATGAAGGGAATAAAAAGAAAACTTTGTGATGTGAACAGAGAATCCATAAAGCATTTCACAGAGAATATAAATAAACCACTTGGTATTATAATCAGTCACAGACATGGTCAATCCTAAGACAGCTCTTAAGACCAGGGATAGTGTGTAATTCATTTTTATATCTTCAGTGCTTCCAACAGTGCCTGGCAGGTAGAGGGGGGTATATCAAGATTTGTTGGATAAATGAGTAAGTACATGCAGAGGGTCACCATCCCTCTAAACCCTAGAACTTCACTGCTATTACTGCCTTTGGCACCCTTAGCGGTAGAAGCACAGGCACCTGCCCTCTGATACCCTCGACCTGCAGGCTCAAGCCACCACACAGCAATACAGCAATATTAAGGCAGGAACTGCTTGTGTGCACAGGTTCCAAAACCTAATTTAATACCTTTCCCCCTCAAACCCGCTCTTCTTCCTAATTCAGTTAATGACATTAACTCATTTTCTCACACAGATATGAAATCTCTTGTTTTTGACTCCAGTTTCTCTCATCATCCAGAATTTGCCAAATCCTATGAATTCCACCTCTACAATGTCTCTGAAACTTCACCCCTTGAATCCACTCCCACTGCCCCACTCTAATCTGGGCCCTCATTAGTCCTTATCTAGGCGGTTCTAAACTAGTCTCCTGGCACCACAGTCTGTCCTTCCTCCAAACTATCTTAACCCACTGTTAAGAGATTAGTTCTTCCATAGCACAGCTCAGATCATGTCACCTTATCCCTGCTCAAGGCCTTCAGTGGCTCCCCATTCCTTATCAAAGCAAAGAGTTCAAAGCCCCAAACTCTCTTTCCTTTCTTGTCTTCTGCTGGTCTCCCTTACACCCCATATTCTAACTTAACCAGACTGCTTATGGATCTCTGCCCACACTGCTTCCTCTTTCTGGATGTCTTAGTTCACCATCTCTGCATCCCTAATCTCCCCCATGAAAAGAAGGCTGCATTTCTAACCCTTTCTGTCTTTAATTTCTCATGGCACATTGAGAGCTGCTCTCTTCTAGATCAAAACAATTAATTCTGTAACATAGTTATTGTATCATTGGCCAGGGAATGTGTTTTATTTATCATTCATAAAGCAAAGTGCCTCACATGTAGTAAATACTTAGTAAATAAAGGAGGGAAGGCAGGCAGGGAAGGGGACAAAATGAAGTTTCTGGTTGCACATGTAAATGGAATGATGAGCTAACCACCCATCTGCTAACAACTCCTGATTAATCTGAAGTGGATAGACAACAAATTAAAATGCTATCAGAAAGAAATTAAAGAAGACTTATTAAATGGAAAGACATACTATGTTCATGAACAGGAAAACAATACTGTTGAGATGTCAGAACAACCCAAAGTCATCTACAGATTCAACACATCCTCTAAGAAAATTCCAACAGCCTTTTTGCAGAAACAGAGAAGCCAGCCTCAAATTCAAATGAGACTGGAAGGATCTTTGAATAGCCAAAATAATCTTGGAAAATAACACAGTTGGTGGACTCACAGTTCCCAATTCAAAACTTACTACAAAGATACTGTAATCACAACAGTGGTCCTGGCTGTCCTGGCTTAAGAATAGACATATAGATCAATAGAATAGAATTGAGAATCCAGAAATAAACCCATACATCTATGGTCAATTACTTTTTGACAAGGATGCCAAGACTATTCATCAGGGAAAGAACAGTCATTCCAACAAATAGTGCTGGGACAACTGAACTTCCATAGGCAAACAAATGAATCTTGAGCTCCTACTTCACATCATATACAAAAATCAGCTCCGAATGTGTTCATGATCTAAATATCAGAGCTAAATCTATAAAACGCTTAGAAGAAAACATATGAGTAAAGTTTTATGACCTTGCATTTAGCAATGAATTAGATATGACAACAAAAGCATGAGCAACAAAAGGAAAAATAGATAAATCTGACTTCATCAAAATTAAAAACTTTTGTGCATCATAGGACATCATCAAGAAAGTCAAAAGACAACCTAGAAAATGGGAGAAGTTATTGGTAAATCAAATTATCTGATAAAGGTTTAGCATTCAAAATATATAAAGAATTCTTATAGCTCAACAACAAGATTGAAAAAAAAAAACAATTGTAAAATGGGCTATAGATTTGAACAGACATTTCTCCAAAGAAAACATACAAATGGCCAATAAGCACATAAAAAGATGCTCAAAATCATTAGTCATCAGGGAAATGCAAATCAAAACTACAGTGAGATACCACTTCACACCTATCATGATGGCTATAATAAAAAATGGAAAATTACAAGTGTTGGTGAGAGAGGACATGGAGAAATTGGAACCCTTATACATTGCTGGTGGGGATGTAGAATGGTTCAGCTGCTATGGAAGTTTGGCAGTTCCTCAAAAGTTAAACAGAATTACAATACAACCAGCAAATCTACTTCTAAGTATATACTCAAAAGAATTAAAAACAGGGGCTCAAACAGCTACTTGTTCACAAATGTTCACTGCAGCACTATTTGCAATAGCCAAAAGGTGGCTATCCACCTGTCTATCAACAGATGAACTGATAAACAAAATGTGGTATATACATACAGTAGAATGTTATTTAGCCATAAAAAAGGGAGTAGTGATGCATGCTTCAAAATGGATGAACCCTGAAAGTATTATGCTAAGTGAAAGAAGCCAGACACACAAGAAAACATATTGTACAATTCCACTTATGTGAAATACTCAGAATAGGCAAATACACAGATAAAAGTAGACTAGAAGTTAGCCGGGGCTGGAGGAAGAGGAGAATGGGGAGTTATTGCTTTGGGGAGCAGAGTTTCTGTTTGTGGTAATGAAAAAGTTTTGGAAATAGATATGGTGATGGTTGAACAACATTGCTAGTGTATTAATGTCACTAAATTATACAATTAAAAATGGTGAAAATGGCAAAAAAATTTGCTGTCAGAATTTAATTTAAGGGCTGGCATGTCAAGAAAGCCACAAAGCAGATGCCATTCACTCTGCTGTATCAGAAAAGCTACCTGTTCCTTCACTCAACGTCCAACACGTACTTATAATTCCATCGTCACTGTACTCTATAAAGCATACCTTCATGCTGCCCAGGTGACTATGCCATTCTGCTCCACGCATTACTCCTCCTGGAATATTCTCATCTAGAAAAGCATTGAGAGTTAATAGGATCAACAAGACCATAAGGCAAGTCCTCCTCCTCCCCCAAAGCAGCCACAACAATAACAGAGGGTAAGGAAAATACCTACCTGATTTATTTGGGCAACTGGGCTGACCCATATGCATTGACGGATGATTATTTGCATAAAGAGATGCCAAATGCTTTAGAGTCTCTTTGTTTTCCACTACAAAAGGAAAAATTCAGAAGTTAGTGGAGAAATCCAATTTTCCTCCAAGTTCAACATCATGGACACAAAAGTCATTTTCCTTTCCTTTTAGTAAATTTTGCACCTCACTGAGGTTTATTGAGGAGTCATTAGAATTAAGCACCTGGTTCTGTTCAGCTCAAGATAATCTGAACAAGAAGACAGGCACCTTCCTTATATTAAAAAGCACTATAAAGAAGATGTGGTATATTTATACAATGGAATACTACTCAGCCATAAAAACCAACAACATAATGCCATTTGCAGCAACATGGATGCTCCTAGAGAATGTCATTCTAAGTGAAGTAAGGCCAGAAAGAGAAAGAAAAATACCATATGAGATCGCTCATATGTGGAATCTAAAAAACAAAAACAAACAAACAAACAAAAACAAAGCTTAAATACAGGACAGAAATAGACTCATGGACAGAGAATACAGACTTGTGGTTACCGGGGTGGGGAGGGTAGAGGGTGGGAAGGGATAGACTGGGATTTCAAAATTGTAGAATAGATAAACAAGATTACACTGTATAGCACAGGGAAATATACACAAAATGTTATGATAAATCACAGAGAAAAAAATGTGACAATGAGTGTGTATATGTCCATGAATGACTGAAAAATTGTGCTGAACACTGGAATTTGACACAACACTGTAAAATGATTATGAATCAATAAAAAATGTAAAAAAAAAAAAAGCACTAATGGTGAGTTTAACAACAGGTTACCACACTAAAATACAAACCTGTTTTGGTATGTTTTACTACATTTTGGGGCACCTGCAGCCTAACAGCAATATCCCTTGTAAGCTGCGTTGAAAACAACATGAACTATCTCCATATACAATGGCCTCAGAGAGATTCAACAGGCAACTATTTAACCATCATAAGGTGCAACCAGTTAGTCAAGGTTTAAAGCAGGGGAGGCCAATTCTGTATTCTTAATATTTGGCTACATAATATGAATTTCTTGGGGGCAGGCACTGTGTCTTTTGTATACCCAATAAATACCTACAGACATAATAATTGTTCCATAAATGCTTATGGAGTAAACTGAACGGATGTGACAGGACGGCTACACTGAATAAAGCTAGGCCATCATTAGATCTGATATTCCTCTTCCAGGTGACTGTTTGAACTGTTGACATATGGACAGTCTTCTTAGGTTGGTTATTTGTTCATACAGTGTGCTCAAATGCTCAACGTTTGAAAAAATTTTAGAAGGGACATTACCTAATTGAAATGTCCTATCTCAGCTTAAACAGTATATATGTAAAGTGACATTTTACATACCTGTTTGTACTGGCTTGTCATATGGGTATGTGACCAACACTGAACCACCATCTAAAGCAACAGAAAGACTGAAGTCTTGTTTCTGAATCAAGTTTTCAATGATGGCTTTAGTCTCAGGTTGGGAGGCATTATCTAAAAAATAGAAAAGTCAAATATAAACTGTTAAGTTTTAAAATTTCAGTATGAGTAGCTAAGACAATATACCTTCCTTGAACACAGTCAAAGGCTAACTCAGAAAATCTGTAAGATAAATACTTTATTACTCCCTAAGTCACTATCTCAAGCAAGAAAGACATATTCTAGGAGGTAGGTTATTTTGAGTTTTACATACTTCAGGATAAGGTGAAAAGGTTAATGGCTCTAAGGAAGTTTAAGAAAATTATTATTGGAAACAAAAAGGGATGGACATATCCCCCTTTAAAAAAATAATAACCTGTCTTTGAAAGAAAGTAAGATTTTCAGAAATGGGAGTGTTTTTTGCAGCATTGTTTGCAAAAGCAAAAAATTAGAAACGAAATGTCCATTCAGTAGGGAAATGGTTGAATAAACTAGAATATAACCCATACATTAACAGCATATTTAGATGCCATTAATAAGAATGTCAGAAACTTGTAAATATTGAAATGGATAGGTGTCGACAACATACCCAATGGAAAAAGTTGCAGAACAGTATGTGTAGCTGATGATCTTAAATAAGAAACAGACCCTCTCAAATCAACACATACACTGTGTGTATGTGTGTGTATGTACACACATTGAAAGAGGGTATGACTATTGATGGAACCCTCCCAAATATTATTGATTGAATTTCTTAGAAAAAACTTGAATTATTTTTGCAGATGGAAAACAAGAAAAATTTGAAAAGTTCTTCTAGATGTTTCTATTCATTTATATTGTGCATCCTAGACAAGAAAGCACCCCATTACTCATCTACAAAATAGGATCAACCAATCTCCTAGCAAAGAGAAAATCATCTGCAAAGTACTTCAATGGCCTGAAAATTAGTCTTACTGGTGAAGTCTGTATCCAGGTCTTTGCCATGAGCATTTGTCTGTCCTATCTTTGAAGTACAGTCTTTCTCTTGTGCTCTCTCCCGCCCATCTGGATTTAGAGAAGGGACAATCACAATTCTAGTCCTGTCAACCAACTAAAACAGAAACAGAAATCAATGAGTTTATTATTAGCTCTTCGTGGAATCAAAAGGTACCCTCCTATGCCTCAAACAGAAACTGTTTGTTGTCTGTTTTAAACACAGATTTAAAAGGCAGAACTAAAAAAATAAAATTCTCTCCTGCTCCAAATAAATTTAAAAAGAAACAAAAAACCCCTGCACCATTATTGTTCCCAGAGACCTCCTGGTAACTTGCAACAACGGTCAGAAACCACCATGTGTAGGCTAAATCCAGCCTCCTGCTTGCTATTGTAGGTAAAGTTTTATTGACACACAGTCCTGCCCATTCATATGACTGTTTTTTCCCCTGCAGTGGCATAGCTGAGTAGCTGCAACACAGAACATCTGACCCACAAAGCCCAAAATATATACTATATTGCCCTTTATAGAAAAAGTTTGCCAACCACTGGTTTAGGTTAATAATAATGGTAGTACTGTATTTCCAGATTAAAAACTGGAACACATAATCTGACAAATATTAATGTATGTCTAGAAACAATGAAACAGAAGAGTTGAAATCAGTGTATCAAAAAAAAAAAAAGCAGCAGGATATCTGTCTGATCCATAGTAATTTCTCTCTCAAGATGATCTGTATCCATAGGCAATGAAAGCTACAGATACGGCATGAACTTTTAATACAATTCATCCTACATATTTCTAATTCTAAGTGCTCCCTCATTTATTTATTCTGGTAAAGTAGTCTAGAGCTTGAAAATATATCTGAGATCTTTAATTCATTTATTCTTGAATCTCTCCCCTGAGGGAGATTTTTTTTCCCTCAAGTCTATATGCTTGGGTCTCCAGGTATATGTGTTATTTTCTAGAACTCTCCAGACAATTATGGCACTTAGCTCAAAACAAATGGCAATCTAAAGTGATCTAAGCCTAGCTAGACCAGAGAGGCAAATTCTCACAAACTAGAGTTTTAAAATTTCTGGTAGGTGTTTCGTCTGGGATGTATAGTCTCTTATAACCATCAGATAGTAGGAAGAAATTCTGTCCAAATACTGGAATAACCTAAGGAGCTTTTAAAGGATTACCAATGCCTCTGGGGGTAAGGTAAAGGCGTTGGTAGTTTTTAAAACTTCCCAGATGTTTCTAATGTTTCTAACTAGGGTTGAGAACCACTGTCCCAGGTACTCTCTTGTTTTAAAAAAAGAACAACAACAAAAAATCTTTGAAATACTCCTGTAACTCACATGAAGAAGTCAATGGGTTTGTTTTGTTGAATATGGTAAAATAACTTTTGATCAAGTCTGATTTAAGTTCACCTCATCTAATCCCACAGGTCCCTTCTGATCCTAATCATGACATCAGTTTTTTTCCAAATTTCTTTCAGGGGCGGCAGTACGGTGTAAAAGAATAGCACAGGCTTTAGAGTGAGTCGTGCTTGGGTTTAAATCCCAGTTTTACCACTTAGTAGCTGTGTAACCGTCTGTAAGTTACCAAGTATCTCTGCCTCAGTTTTTACATCTATAAAATAGAGATGACATAATTGCAGGGTTGAGGATTAAATTATGATATATGTAAAGTACTTAGTCTAATACCTAGCACACAGTAGGTATTAAACAACTACAAGTTCCCTTCCCCTTTCTTGAGTTCTACATAGATAGTGTCAATTAGTGAGTGTCCTAGATGGATATACACTCTTTCCTTCCTTTCTCTAAGGCAACACTGAGCCAGGCTGCTTAATCATACGTGGTCAGCTTCTGGATCAAAGTTCTTTTCTGTAGTCACGGGTGGCTGGAGTAGGCATTGCCATATTGCTTTTTCTAAAATCTCTTAGCAGTCAAGATGTCCAATAATTTCATCTTTATTACGTGACAAGAAAAACTATTTCTCTTCCACTTCATGTTTCAATATAGCATCCTAGTTATAAATAACTGGGAATGGAAGTCCTTCAAGTTAGAATGCACATCACTGTGAGTACAGCCTGGAAGGGAAACCTGACTTTACATAAAGGAACAGAGGACTGAATGCAAAACTTTATTATTTTTTTCCTCTATGCCTTTTAAGATAAACACAGAAATATAACAGAAAGACACTATTAACAATGACTATATACCAGGTCCATTTTTAAAGAGTAAAAGTTTATAATAACCTAAAAGTGCCTATGTGTAAAATCTATGGGAAATTAAATTTTTTAATGGTGACTTGATATCATTGTTATCTCTTGAGTTTTCTCCTTTTAAAGCATGTCAAAACAGGCTATTTTCTTACTTGGGTAACAGCTGGGTTCTTTTTGTAGTTTAGGCAGAGAAATTCTGCCAGAGCCAAAAGCAGTTCAGTTCCAACTGGAGCATTTCCATGGATACCAGCAACAAAACGAATCTTTGGTTCTTCAGGCTCAGATACATTGGGCTTATTGGAGATTTCAAGGGACCAAATATGACGATATTCAGCACTTTGTCCCAAACTTTCAAAAACCAGAAACAAAAAGTCAGCAAGTAATGAAGCATTATGTTCATGCTGCCTTACAGATTTTTTAAAAAGACATGAAAACAAAATATGAAGTCTTGAGTCTGTAAATAAATTTTTGTGTCAGAAAACATTAGTAAAATTAGTTTTCCTTGATCAAAGAAAGCAAATAGATGTGAGATCCTACCAGATTTAGGAAAGATTATGATTCAGTTCAGCATTCCTCCAAATTCAGTCACTCTCACACCGTCTTCACAGTATTTACCCCATCTTCTATAACCTGTACTATTACTTAGTTAACATATGTCTCAAATTAACTCAAATTTTTATTATGAAAAATTTAAATATACACAAATGTAAGAGAACCTTACTTTTAAAATCTAAATTAATTTATGTAAATAGGACACTTTATACTTTACTACAAATATAGTATCAGTATTGCAGTAAAAATAATTTAAAATGCTCTGCTTGCCCAAGAGCTCTGAGCTTAAGGCCTGCTTTCTTTGCTATAAAGGGAGATTTACAAGAGTTCGAAAAATACTTGTTAGCACTAAATTGAGAAGAATTAATAGAAAAAGTATTGCTTTCTCACAATGTTATTCAGTGATACTTGGCAACCACTGCAGGACCACCTAAAACTGTGTTGTGCTTCCCCACTGGCAGGTGCTGCATATTTCAGGGGGAAATATTTAACTTTTTAAAAAGCACATCTTGAATTGAAAGGCTAAAAAAACTTGCATGAACTAAGTGAATGGACAGCAAAATAATGTCCAAGTTTTTGTTTATTTTACAGTAAGAGTCTGTGCCTCTAAATGGCACTAAAATGGACCCTGTTAAAACCTGACCTGGGCAGAAATATTCAAGAATCAGTTGAGGAAGAGAGGTAACTGGTATTGCCAAAGTAAACATCATTCTTTGCAACCACAAACACTATAAACCAGTATTTAAGAAGCTAAATTTATTGGTAAAATTAAAAGAACCAAAGAAGGAGAACAAGTGAAAAAGTAAAAGGCTAGATAATGCTTTAGGTTTATAATAGAGAACTGTAAGATCAGGGCAAAATGTAAAGTAAAAGTCCTACAAAAGGCAGATGATAGGAATCAACAAATCAAGGAAATAATTTTGAAACAGTGAACGTGAGGCAGAGAAGCTCCAGGAAGTGAAGGTAAAAGCCGTCTCAGGCATCAGTTTCACATAAGCCAGTACTGCATGTTTTCGCAGAATCGTCATCACACACGTCCCTAAAGCTTCCGGGAACAGTGACTGAGTAGAGACTAAAGTACAGCAAATGACAGCCAACCGGGCTTCATTTTCTAATTTGAAGGAAACAAAAGGTTAAACATGATCCGCGACAAGTGAGCTCATAGTTCCAAGTTTGCACCCTGGCCCCAGCAAAATAAAACAAACTCAACAATATTTAGTCAGAACATGAATCTGCAGCTGAGAAGTGGAAAGGGTTTTGAAATCAGTCAAGGCAATCATTAGAAAGAAGGATTTTACATTTTCTGGAGGCACAGGTTATACATTGCTAATCTAACAAGTTAATTCTGCCTCGATGTTCTTCATTAAAGTTTTCAAGATACATTGTTAGAAAGATCTCCAAGGAAATAACTGTTTCAAAATAAGTAAACTCCAACTCTCTATACATCCAGCTCCCAAATATTTCTAAATGATTTACAAGAACCATTTAATGTGGCTTATGCTGAATGTAATCTCTTGAAAAAAGAAAGGAAGAAACAAGGAAAGAAGGAAGAAAAAAAGGGCAAAAAAGAGGCATTAAGAAGGTGCCACTTACTTGGTAAGATTTGTAATTTGTGGATAGTTCATCACAAGTCCTCTCAGAAACTCTGATAAGTCCTTGTATGAATGGTATCGATAAAGATCCAGATTTGAGGAGGAGCGTAACACAAGGTCTTCTAGGCCATGCTCAGCTGAAAGGTCTTTGATTAAAGTTTCAAACTCTTTGGTAGTTGGATCACTGGCCTCTTCAGTGTTGGTGCTGTCCCCTTTTCCTTTCTTTGATTCATTGTTTGAATCTGTTGAAGATCGAACAAGTGTGAAGTTGACCTGAATAGCCCCTTCACTCTTTACTGTCACATTCTTGGTAACTGGATTATACCTGTAATAAAAGAGACAGATCAGAGCCATGCTTCTTCAGCTGGAGAACCCAGGCCCCGGGAAAACAGAGGTGTACAGAGGATGTGTGAATACTTGCAGAGATAAATGTGGTGCATCTTCCTAAAGGGTCAAATTTTAAACTTTGTGATAATTTAAGATTTGTTTTAAACATGAACACAGGACAGACAAGGGTAGACTATAAAATAAGAGTTTTTAAGATTAAATATGACTTTAAAAGAAAGCTTGTGCTTTCTTCTCATGTTTCCCATATGGGATATTCCCTTATTTCATGGACTCTGAGTTCACTTGTCTGCCATCAGGGTATATGGTTCAAAAAGTTTGAGAAAATACTAACTTAAGACTTTCTGTACCAAACGCATCATTCTTGCCCTACTTTTCAGATACCTTGGTGCTGTGGTTTTTCCAGTACTAAGCCAAAACTGAAGAAAACCAAAAAAGACTTCTTTACTCATTAGAGTTAAGTTCTAAGCCACTCATTTACCAATCACTAGGTATTTGGAAATCATTTTTTTTAAGTAACAATAACTATAAATGTTTCCATGTATTACCCTTATTTCAATGAGTGGTCAAACTAACTCTTCAGAAATAAGACAGCTAGGAGGGGGAGGGGAAAATATTCTGTGGGAACCTCTACACATACCAAAACATAAAAAAGACAACTACAAGAGGGTAAAAACGGTAAGTTTCAGATTAAAGAGTCATGTGGTTTCCGTCTCAGGTATTTGTAAAGGATGGGGAACATATAAGGAAAATTAAGTTTTTTCCAAGGAAAAAAAAGACCATAAGTTAATTTTTCTTTTTAAGTAAATATATCTTTGTGGTAAGAATAATTGTAAAAAAGATGAAAACGGCCTTTCTTAGAGAACAGCAATAAGTAAGAAAATCTCACTGACTCAAGAAGGCAAAGGTACAATAATAAAAAACAAGTGTCTGTGAAAGAGTTTTAAAAGGGTACAAATGTAAAGTGGTGGTATTGTTTTGGACAACATGACTATAAATATGCAGAATAGGAGTCGTTTTCCCCACCTAACAAGTACTTCCCAGAACTGTCACCAACAGTGAAGGAAATCACTAAGGCTTTACATCTGGACAGGGGGCCGGTGACCTGAGAGGAGGTAGAAGAGACCACCATTCAAAGTATGTAATTTACAGGCTTCTTACATCTGATAGTTCATGTACTCACTTTGCCACCATAGAAGAGTCAAATGTGTAACCAGCTTTAAACTTCTCAGCATTCAATTCAAGTTTGCTTAGCAGGCTCTATAAGGCTTTCTGGCAATAATCTTTCAAAATGAAACTATGGTTGTTTCATCTCCAAGCACTCAACTTCAGGGCACTCAGTCACTCACCCTCGAGCAGATGCTGTGATTTTATAAGTTCCTGGAACCAAGAGACGCCAGTAATCTCCAGTTTTGTAAGTAGTCACTGGGTGGTTAATTTCAGCAACACTAATGGTGGCATTTAATATACCTCTGCCGTCTGTGGCATCTAGGACGAATCCTTTGACACCCTGATGAACCTGGATAAAGGACAAGGACACCCAGATTTCACTGGTAAAAGTCATCAACTCCTATTGTGGGAGCTCACATCCAAAATAACAGATTGTTAAAAAATATAAACATGTGGAACAAACAGGGCTTATGGAGTTCAGAGTATAGCTAAATGTAACTGCCCACTAAACAAAATATTTTAGCTCCTGAAAGGCAAATTTTTCATATAGATCTGTCTTTATCGTGAGGAAGATAAATAACTGTTTACACTTGAGCACAAATTTCAAAATATAGGCCATTCTGCAAGAAAACTGGCCTGGCTATTTTAAAAAGAAAATGTCATTTTAAAAACACCCAGAAGGACTATTCTAGATTAAAGAGAGTAAATACATGTAATAATCAAATGCAGTACATGAACTTTGACTAGATTCTGGTTCTAAAATACAGCTATAGAAAGACATTTCGGGGACAAGAGGAGGAAATTTGAACATGGACTAGGTATTAGGTAATATTAGGGAATTGCTGTTAATTTTCTTAGTTAAGATAGTGGCAATTGGAGATGGCATGTAGGAGAGAATAACCTTACTTTTAGAAGATGTATTCTAATATATTTAGGGATAAAATATCGTAACACCTGCAATTTACACTGAAACAGTTCAGCAAAACTGTGTGTGTGTGTGTGTGTGTGTACATAAAGCAAATGCAGCAAAATTTTAAAATTGTGCTAGGTGAAGGAATCTAGGTGAAGGAATAGTAGTACTTATTGTGTTAGTCTTATAATTTTTTGATGATTAAAATTTTTCAGAATAAAATGTTTAAAAAAATTAGTATGCAAACTCACAGCCTTTATGCTACTCCACTCAGCAAAAACAAAGCAGAAACGTACTGACACAAAGTATTGGTCAGATAATCCTGATAACTTTAACCACTATTAGCATATTTAATAAGTCTTTACCTACTGGCCACCATGCATATACAAACAAAAGGAAATTAATCATCTCACAGTAAACCACTGGCAAAAGAAAAAGAATAAAACGTTTATCCCATACCCCATTTTTCTATCACTTGACAAATGGTTATGTGTGTATTCAATTTTTGTTAGCCTTGTATAAAGACAAGGGTAAAAAGTGACTACTAACCATTAACAGCAAAACATCATTACATTATTTAATCATTTTCCTCTCCACACATACAAATAAACTCATTTCCATCCATGAATTTTCTATATAAACCTTCTAAAACAGTACAGGAGGTTTAACATGGATAGGTCAAAATGGAATTCAAATGGGGTGTATTCCACAATCAGTGCATGAAAACCACATGTACACACAAAAATCTTCTTGCTCTTGGGGGAAATTTCATGTCACTCCTGAATAAGTCACCTGTTTCATAAACTGGATTAGAGATCTTCGATTCTGTTCCCAAAATTTTGGCAGATCTTTCTCAAATGGGTATTTCACACAACCTAGTTCAATAGTCACTTCAAAGCAATTTGTTTGTAAATAGTTCCAGTCCTGCATACCACCTAAAGGATAAAAATTTAAATCCGTTACTCTGAAGCTTTAAGTAGTTCAGATCTCAAATGGTAAGCAACATTCCTAGTAAAAAAAGTCAAATTATTCTTTTATCAGCATGGTTGAAAACCAATAATGCATTCATTTGAGAGCTCTTCGATGCCTGTGGTATAGGCAGAACATCTGCACTTTCATGCTCAAGAAGAATTCAAATGCAGCTCCCACTCTCCTTATTAGCACATTTAAGGCTCTTTGTAATATAGCCAGAGGTAAAATACAACACTTTCATCAAGTTTTAGGACATCACTTTTACTTAAAACTCAAAGCACACCAAGTATAAAAATATTTGAAAAGGTTATTTGCCTTTTTAAAACTATTTATGCAGTATTTTTAAAAGAATGATTCTTTCTTAAAATTAAAAAATCAGTAACAAGGAGCACCCTCCAAGAGGACAGAAAATCCATCAAGTTATATGACCTTGATATTGATAAAAGAAAATTTCACTGAAATTTAGGGAAGTCATTCTGGTTTATACATGAATTAACTTGAATTTTACACTAACTAAAATAGCCTGCTGGTGGCCTATCAAATGTGCATTGTACTTGTGCTTTGATTATTAAGGAAAAGGGCACACTGATGAGAGGCAAAGAATGTCCATGTCAAAAATAAAAGTTAAATGCCCCTCTTCCTGGGATACCAATGCTGGTCCTCCCTTGATGATAAGACTCCCTTCCCAGGTGCCAAGGCCATACTGACTCACTGCGTACATGCTGGTATGCTCTTTTTTTGAAACCCTGAAGAAATTCATCCCTGATTTGTTAATGTTTCTTTGTTCTGACAAGATATAAAACTGTGCTGGAAACCATGTTTCTCCGTTCTCCAGAGCAGCACCTCAGAGTAATCCAGGCTAGTCCTCAGTTTGGCTCAAATAATACTCTTTCCTATTCTTATTATTGTTTACTGATTATTTTTGTCAATAATATAAAAGATTGTTTTACCTGGTACATTATACCAACTGGCTCCATTTGTTATTCCATGTGGGAAATATTCATTAGGGTACATGTTCTTGCAAGGTCTACCTTGAAACATCTGGGAATTTTCCTTAAAAAAAAACAATAATTTTATTTGTATATATTTGTATCTGCATCAAGAAACACAGGAAGAATAAGGGAAAAAAAGAATAGCTACCAACAGGAGTACCAATAGTTACCAATGTGGACTCATGGAAAGCAGAGAGTCTTTTCAATGGATAGCTTTCTATGTCATTTTGATTTTTCACTGTATGGATTTATTACCTATTTTCTTCTTTAGTCTTTTAATATGGTGAATTACACTGACTTATTTTCAAATGTCGAAAAAGAAAGCAGCTACAGACAATATGTAAAAGACCAGTTGTGGCTGTATGTCAATAAAACTTTATTTACAAGAACAGGTGGTGGGCTGGTTTTGGTCCCAGAGCTGTAACGTGTCAACCCCGCCTTAGACTACTAGGTTTATATTTAAGTACTTGTCAAGTGAAATAAACTAGCATGCTAGTTTATGTTTGTTTAGTTTATGATGTTCCAGGTACTGTGCTAAAAGCTGTAGAAGAAAAGATATTACCTGAGCTTAAAGGCTAATGGGGGAATACAGGCAGTATGTTTAAAAGTGAGGTGGGAAACAGAGGAGAAAAAGAGGTAATGCTGTCTGAAAGGAATCATGGAAGGCTTAATCAAGAAGAAAGCATTTGACCTAAGTCTTGCAAGACTTTGTTTTAACGCATTTTTAAACAAAAAATGAATTTTCATGGTATTTTATGTTTAAGCACAAGCCTACCTTGGAATAAGAAAGTGCTATTTGTTGAAACACAGCATCATCTGGTGATTTACTGTATGTGGCAACACCTTGTTCATCATCATCAAAAGGGTAGTTAACCACCAAAGAGCCTACAAGGGAAGTGAGGAAAATGCATTGTGTTATTTCTTTCAAGATGAAGCATTAACATAAAGTGAGCTTTTCACAATACTGCCACAGACAGGAAATCAGTACAATTTTCCATGGCTAATTTCCTCAATAGAAATGAAAAAAAAAAAAGTTGCTAACTTCCTCAACAGAAAATCAATGTGGATAAATGAAATATTAAATAGCTATGCATGACACTTAAAGGTTGCCTTAACTGGAAAGGTCTTGGGAATTTATCTGAACTTACAGGTGTAATTTACATGTTAGTGCTGAAACCAGAAGTCATACAGGCTTAATTTAAATAATTTTTGTATTTTAAATAATATTTATAATATTTAGGATCAGAAAAATTGAGCAAAATTGGATACTCTTTCAGTAAAATTCAGATATTTATAAGGTCATGGAATCTTAAAAAAAGAAAAGACCTTTGAAGTCCAATTAACACAACCTCCTCAGATTTTATTTTGCAGATGTGGAGTCTAAAATGGAGAGGCTAAATGACTAGTTAATGTATGGTAGTAGAGCCAACCTTGACCTTCATTCAGAAAAAAAAGCTAAAATTTTCTTTTATGATCATACTATAAATTAGTCAATTGAAATTATATCCCACAATTTTTCATGACCTAAAGTACAGAAAGTGATGTTTTAAAACGTATGTAAAGGATATTAACTCCCTTCATGCTCCCCACAGGGCAGAAAGCAGTTAGGGTGCTTCTCAGGCAAAAGCCCTGAACTACTCCCCTACCACAGGACCAAAACCTTTATTTTCCTACTAGTCACACTGTTTTCATTGGTCCATCTGTCCATTTATTCGGCATCTATTAGGCTACTCAGCTTTGCCTTTTTTGTCATACCTTGGCATGGAAGTAAAGGAATATATTCAACTTGAATCCAGATGAAATAATCCTGTGATAACAAATATGAGCAAACATTCTCATATTTTTAAAAAATTTAAGAAGTAAGTATGAAGAGCTGTGCTCATTCTATTCCCAAAAATAGTTCTAAAAAGAATAAGTGTACTTCATCACTTGTTCCTACACAAACTACTCCAAAAAATTTAATTTCACCCTGGATCTGTGACCCATGTCTAAAAATTACAACAGAAAAAAGTCAACTTCTACTTAATATTGTCTTTCAAATGGCTAATTTTCTAAGGCCAAAAAAAGTCATAAAAGACTTAAGATATTCCAACAAGTTTATTTTAAAAAATTAGTATGAACACAAAAAGCATGAGCAATAAAAAACAGATAAATTTGACTTCATCAATTAAAACTTCTGTGCATGAAAGGACATTATTTAAAAAGTTAAAATACAACCTATAGAATGGGAGAAAATATTTGCAAATCAGCAATTTGATAAAGGTCTAGAATCCAGATTAAAGAAAGGACTCCTGCAACTCAACAAAAAGCTGAAAAACCCAAGAAAAATGGGCAGAAGACTTGAATATAAAATTCTCCAAAGAAGATATACAAATGGCCAAAAAGCACATGAAAAGATGCTTAACATCATTAGCCATTAGGGAAATGCAAATCAAAATTGTAATGAGATTATCACCTTTCACTCACTAAAATAGCTATAAAAAAAAAAAAAACCCAGAAAATAACAAGGTAAGGACGCAGAAAAACCATGACCCTCATACATTGCTGATGAGGATGTAAAATGCTTCAGTTACTGTGGAAGTTTGGCAGTTCCTCAAAAAACTAAATATGAAATTATCATCTGATGATATTTCCATCAAAAAGCCAAACATAGAATAACCCAAAAGAATTGAAAACACAGACTCAAATAGACATTGTATGACAATGTTCGTAGCCGTATTATTCATAATGGTAAAAAAAATGAAAACAACCCAAATGTCCATCAATGGATAAATAGATAAACAAATACAATGGACTGTTATTCAGCCATAAAAAGAAATAAAGTATTAATATATGCTACAATATGAATGAACCTTGGAAATACTAAGCTAAGTGAAAGAAGACAGACACAAAAGGTAATATATTACATGACTTCATTTCTATGAAATATCCAAAATAGGCAAGTCCATAGAGACAGCACAGACTTGTGGTTACCAGGGCTTAAGAGGTGTGGGGAATGGAGCAACTGCTTCATGGGTAAGAGGCTTCCTTTTGGGGAGATTAAAATGTTTTGGAATTAGATAGAGATGGTAGTTGTACAACACTATGAATGCACTAAAAGTCAAAGAATTATTTACTTTAATACAGTTAATGTTACATGAATTTCAGTAAAAAAAAATCAGTATCAAAATCTACAAAAAATTTACTTTTCTCTATATTCTTTCAAAATCCTTCTAAATTGTTAAGTTGGAAGCAAAGAACTCCTGTTAAATTTCTTTGCCAAGATTTCAAAATTCATTTAAAGATTTTAAAATGAGAAAACAAAATACATTGTGGAAAGAAACATACCTATATGATTGAAGATCTATCCCCCACCATGCCAAGGTCTTGATACCACATGTGTACATATGTAAATTATTTTCACTGGAATGTAACTAGTATTAAGTTTTTAGATTTAGCCAATATGACATGTGATGTATTCTGAGAACATTTTTAAAAGCTTTAGGTAAAAAATATTTTCTTTCAAACATGGTATAAAATTCATAAAGTAAGAAAAAAGCCAAAAAAGTATTTTGCTAACCAGGCTATAACTTCATCATTCCTGTTTGAGTCTTTGAGAATCTTCCATGATTACCAATTATAGAAGTATTTTCTCCTACTACCGGCAAGCTTTCAAAGCAATTTTTGGAGACTCTCGATTACTTCTTAAATACAAATATACATAAGTGTGTACTGTCATTTATAAAATGGTAGGTTAATCTATATGACATGAAATCTCAACTGTGATGCATCCTTGGATATTCCAACAAATGTTGACATTAAATTTCTTACCCACTGCCCCTGGTGCTAATAACATCATTCTTTTTTTTTTTTTAACTTCTTGAGATAGAATTCATATAGCATACAATCCATCCATTTAAAGTTATATAATTCAATGTTATTTAGTATATTTACAGGGTTGTACAACTGTTACTATAATTTAATTACAGAACATTTTAGTACTCAAAAAAAAACCCCAAAACCCATATCCATTAGTGGTCACTCCCCATTCTCCCCTATCACTATCCTCTACAGCCTGAGGCAACCACTAACCTATTTTCTAACTCCATGGATTTGCCTATTTCTGAATGCTGCATAAAAATGTAATTGTACAACATATGGTTTCTTGCGGTGGGCATCTATCACTTAGCATGTTTTCAAGGTCCACTTATGTTAAGCATGCATCAGTACTGCATTCCTTTTCAGAGCCAAGTAACATTCTACTGTATATCACATTTTATTTATCATCAATCAGTGGACATCTGGGTTATTTATACTTCTTGGTTATTATGGATAATGCTACTATGGACATCCACGTACACGGTGACGTGTAGACATATGCTTTCAGTTCTCTTGGGTATTGACACTTTCATTTACACAACCCTAGTTGGACATTGTGATGATTTTTAATCTTGACCTCTCATCCTATTCAACTGATAAATTCCTGCTGAATTATATGGAGGTGTATGAGCTCAGATACTACAGGAGAATGAGGTCACTGTGCTGCAGTTAAATAAACAACAGGTAAAAGATAAAAGAATGTCAACATCTAAACATATATAAAAGGGCTTATTAAACTTCAGGGAAAAATAAGGGCTAAACATTTGAATCTGTTAGTGTTTAATTTTCATGAATGACAAAGAACATGTTAACCAAATTCCCATGAGAGGGATAAATATAAAACACTTGTGAGGAAGAAATACAAAACACTTGAAGAATAGAGTGACAGAGAAATACAGGAAGGGAGAGGGAGGAAGAGGGGTGGAGGCCAGGGGGGTCAGGTGAGACAGAGGAGAAGAGATGGATGGACAGAGAGGAAGAGGGAGGGAGGGAACTGGGAGAAGGGAGAATGGAGGACTATGGGATAAGGGAAGGGTGGGAGAGGAATGGGAAAATAGCCAGGAAATTGGCTTAAAAGGATTGAGAAAAGAGCTTTATTGTTCTTTGCCATAAAAGCAATAACAGGATACTTGCTTTAAGATAGCCTAAGACTATAAACAGATAAAATTTCACTAGGATTTTCAAATGCTCTCAACAAGAATTAATTAGTGAACTATCAGGTAGCTGTTACCTCCATGCAGGTTTGCTGACAGTACAAATGGATAGGCCTTCATCCAGCTCATTACAGCAATAGTTTCTGGTTGGGTAGGATCCGTGATCTGAATGAACTGGTCTGGGAAATTTCGGTTCAGGTCAAAGTTGTTGCTGTTGTTTCTGCCAATTACACTTACTGAATCTCCTGTATGATAAAGGATTCAAATTTAAGCCGTGTGTCACTTACATTTTAATCCAACACATACCACTTTAGCTATCTTAACCCACAGGTAAGTGTGAACATATCAGGCTCCACTGTGATCAATCACACTATGACTGAAACGGGGCAGCACCCTGTGGGGCCTTCCCGGGCACAAAAGCTCCTCTGTATCCCGTTTCTTGTTTGCTGAAAAAAGGCTTTCGTCCTCCCTGAGTTCAAAAGAGCACTCACGAGCAGTTACTAATTAGGAAAGTGAGGAAATGCAGAAATAAAGGAAAAGCAGTTAAGCAAGAAAAGTAATGACAATAGTTCAGGATAAAACAGAGCCCTGGTTCTTCCTCAAAGGCTATACATAACAATTTGACACATATCTTTGAGTTGTTCTGCGGGAACTAAGACCCCCACCCAGTAGAGGGAGGCAACTACAGGCTGAGTACATGCATGCAGACCCCAGACTGGTTGGAACCAGAAAGTTAATGATTAAGACTCCTGAAACATCACGCTGTTACCTCACCACCAACCAATTAGAAGAAAGTCATGTACTCTGTAGCCTTCACCCCACATGCTGCTTCTGAAAACTCTTCCCTGAAAGCTATCGGGGAGTTTGGGTCTTTTAAGCACGAGCTCCCCATTCTTCTTGCTTGGTGTCTACAATTAAAGTTGTACTTTCCTTCACCACAACCTGGTGTCAGTAAACTGGCTTTGTCGTGTGGAGGGTGAGGAGACCCTAGCTCGGTTAGGTTAACATGATTAAAACACACATTGTTTTTAATATTGTACATTAAAAAGAAGTATCTCTCCAGATCTTTTGAATAGAGAGGTAAGACCATTATCCTTTCATTTCTGCCCTTGGTCATACTTTGATGGGAAAAAATCCAACCATATGAATTATATTAAAATAAGGCTCAAGCGTCAACAATCTACATACAATGACATGATCGCAGTGTTGAGTAGGCATGACTGAACTGAGGGGGCCTCCACTGTACTAGTATACAGGTCACTAAAACAATGTAAAGAAACAGACCAAATGAAAAGAAAAAAAATTGTGGTATGCTTACATTAAAGTGATCACCAAAAGGTAAAGTTAGTCAAGAACATACTTGGAAGTTTAACCTGATGGAGGAGAAAGGGTTCAACTTAAATTTATTCCATTTGAATAAGGGGTAGGAGCCCTATTATTGTTAATATAATGAGAAAAAAAACGCAGGTGAAAGAAAATGTACTGGAGGGCTCACTAGTTTCATCTTTCAAAAAGGTCTCAAGGGAGGAATGTGGGAGGGATTTGTGAGGCTGACAAGGAATGAGGTCTTTAGGCAGAGAATCTAAATAACAAATAAGGATTAACCTGGTCACTTATTAGTTGATTCTCTCAGTGTTCAGTCAGAGTAGTGAACCACGTGGCTGCATATTCACATTGTGATAGCTATTCTACTCACTGGTATCACTGCCTGGAAGGAACCACAGGTTGGAAAAAGATGGGTTCTCACTCTCTCAGGGTTCTGCATAAGGTGGCCCACGTAAGCAAGCTGCTCTCCCTGCCCTTACTATATTGCCCCAGGAGAGATGGGCTAGCTGAGAGGGGGCAGAGGAATGGAAAGTCAATAATTTGGCAGTTTTAGAACACATATGCATGAGGAGAAGAATTGGGAATCAAAAGAGAGTCACTGGCTTAAAAAGTATTTGATTTGAGTTTTCACTTATGAGATAAGGTTCCCATGACAATAATTTAACAAGAATTACTGTTAAAATGGAGCAATTTGTAAAAATCTTACATTATTTTAGTAAATAAGAACCATTACCAAAGTGGAGAATTCCATTAAATATAAACTTGGTAACATAACTGTTGAATGAACTAGCCTATCTTATAAGAATACAAAAGCTAGAAGCAATGATAAATCAATTATCAGAATAAATAGGAAGAAATTCCAGGGAAACAACCAGTTCAAATCCTTTCCTACCCCCAAATAATCACACTATATAATCATCAAAAAGGTTAAGCATTAGTAGACAGCTATTCTTTACCTTCCTGGGCCTTTTCATAGCCATCAGGATTCATGGATGGCATAAGGTGAATCCTAGTGTTAAGAACCAAGTCTGTTACTTCAGGATCTGTTCCAAAGTTCTTACAAAGGTATTCAATGAGGTTCAACAGCAGTTCTCTTCCAACCACTTCATTTCCATGCATGTTTCCAATGTACTTAAATTCTGGTTCACCTGAAGACAAAATAACTATATGGAAGACTTTTTTCTTCTTCATTTATCCTGAACTCTCTCTGCTTTTCCCCCAACATATACAAAGACTCAGAACCAAAAATTTAAGAAAAGATATATTTTGGCCAAAGAAACAGGGAATAGCATCTTATACCATAATATCCTTACCAATATATAAAAATCCAAGTAAACCATACATGCCATATAATATAAAAATAAAAATACTATTAGCAGAAAGAACTATGTAGTATACTAAATATTGCACCTAATACAGATTATCAAATGCATTTTCTTTTTTTCTAGCAAAAAATTAGTTACATTTTCTTTGATCCAGTTTTACATACTGTAGGTGATCTTTCTAGGTGAAACAGAGCAACACAGCACATAGCTCTGAAAGGCAATACTGAAATTATGCATAAAACTGCACCAATTACCTGGTTCATGGACACCTGGATTATCTGATATTTCCATTACATAAAGTTCTCTTGACTCTACCGATTTTCCCAATGAATAAAGCCGGGTGATGTTAGGATATTCATTGGCAAATCTTCTCAAAAAAATTTCCATGTCAGAGAAATGGTGGTGGTGAAAGTCCTTTGGCTGAATTGGCTGGTGGGAGGACTGTGTTCCAAGAGGACCATTAAGTATAGCAACTGTGCTGGCAGTTACTACAGTCTCAGTTGTGTCAAGTATTACTGAAGCCACAGTTGGCCGAAGGGAAAAATTCACCTTTGTGGCTGGTCCCTCTTTCACTACTATATTATTAATAGTCAGTGGCATATACCTGAAAAAGAAAATTTGAAAAAGTAGATGGCAGAGTTAAATGGAAACACACAATGCTTGAAAATTATAAAAGTACAAGAGCCTTTTCAAACTCCTGCTCTTAGTAATCTATCAAAACTCAAATCAAATAAAGATTTATATATACATTCAAGACTTTTAGGATATTATCTCACAAAGAATCCCCGATTAAGTCTTTAAAGAACTATTTCTCTTAATATTCTTTCAGGTTCCACACATTAGAATGCTTACACAAAATTACATTTAGAGGAGAGAATAGGATGAAAGATGGAGGTCATTAATCCACTGTAACTACTGCTACAATACTCAAAGCAGGGATAAATTATCCACTTCTTTGCAGTGCCTTACCAAACAGACATTCCAACTACTTTCCCAAATAGGAAAGTTCAAAGCTAAAGGTAATTTATTTGCTGAAGGTAAATCTTTAGCAAAAGGAGCTTCCAGAAAGGTATCCAGGGGAAGTAGGAAACCACTCATTTCATATATTAGAAAGCTGACGTAAGACAGCTTTTCAAAATATCTTTTACGGAATCCTGAGTTTCTTCTACTTTGGGATTCAATTAGCCTTGAGGGCAATGCTTTACACAACTGATCATCTTTTCAAGCTTTTAAAACTGTCTTTCCTCCCAATTTTACAATTATGTTTTGTATCCAGTTGTACTGTTAATGTGACAAAAGACTCCACAATAGGATTCTCTCATTAAAAAAGGGAAAAAAAATTGGAAAGTAAGGAAAAATAAAAGCCAGATACAGTAAGTAACATTTCCTAGACTATATTTCTGTCTTATATATAAACAGAAGCTTGACATTTTAAGAGTCTAGTTTAAATTCTTACCCAGTTAAAACTGCTGTAATGTTATACGTTCCAGGAACAAGTAATCTGTGGAAATCACCAAATCTGCCTGTTGTGATATTATGATTAATACCAGCCACTGAGATAGTTGCATTCTCTAAGCCAGATCCTGTTACAAAATCTTTAACAAATCCTGTAACTCCAATATGGACCTAAAAAAACAAGAATCAAAGTAGACTGCTCAGAAATAAACAATTTGGCAGGGAAGAGAACATAACCTCTCTGCACTGATGCTAGAATTTCTAAAAATAAGGTTACTCCTCTATCTCTCTGAAACATTTTTTAATCCCTCCAAGTTAAAATAAAATATAGACCAAAAAATTAAATCTTTAAATTTAAGTCATATATATCTGAAACCTAGACTGACAAAATGTGCTTGAAATTCGCTCTCCTCAAAGCCAGACTTCTGTTTTTCTCAACAAGATATAAGTAATATTTTCTAGTATATCCTACAGTATTTAAACTTATGTCCATGGTTCATATGGCAGTAAAGGTTCTCAGGAAGTATTATCGCATGATGTTGTAAGAATATTGGCAGTACAAATGTGGCTAATTATTTCAGGTTGCAAAAGTGTTGTCAGACAGTCAAAGGAAGCTGTCCAGAGGAAAAGAGCTGGGGCAAACGGTAAAGGAGGCAAAGCTATGTTGTCACAGATTCTAATATAATAATTTCTAAAGATAATCTATAATGTTAAATAATAAAAGCAGATAAATAAAGTGTATCTAGTATATATTATTATTCATACACAACCGAATTTCCCCCTTATTTAATCAATTATTTCTATACCCCAATCTTCCATTCAGCTATTTTTACCTTTTCAATCAGAGTGATCAAAGACTCACGATTGTTCTCCCATTCTTGTTTAAGCTGTGAAGCAGGTGGGTACTTGCAACAAGACAGTTCTAATGTGATCTCAAAACAGTTGGCCCACACATAGTTGTAATCTTGCATACCACCTGAAACATGAAGGAAAAAATAAGCTTATTCTAAGGATTCTACCCTCGAAAATAACACAGAAATTAAATCAGCCATCTCTGCATGTATAAATTCTCTTTTCACTAAATTGTTTGAAACTGGAGAAGGCCTTGAATTATAGAGAAAATAAGGTGAAAGGAATACATGTTGAAAAGGAATATACATAGAGGAAATATATCTGATTGATAGGATGAACAGTTATAAAGGGCATGAATATATCAGTTAATAAAATGGCAATAATGGTAAAGCTCTACATTTGAGTGTTTACTCTATGCCCAATCGCTTCCACAAGCTTTATGTGTATGAACATTTAACCTTTACAACAACTATATGAGGTAGGTATTGCTATTTCACCCATTTTACAGATGTGAGAAGTAAGGGAAAGGTTAAGATTTTTGACAAAATGAACATGATGGATACACACGATCTTAAAGTTGTGAAGGATGTTCAGGCCAAAGCATTATTAAGGAACTACTATTCTAACTGTACTCTCCTTTATCAAGAAGGTGACAAGAGGGGTCTGGCTTAAGATGGTAGAGTAGGAAGATCCTGAGGTCACTGCTTCCCATAGGCACACCAAAATCACAACTACATATAAAACACCTATCTCTGAGAAAAACCTGAAGAAAAGCAGAAAAGATTTTTCTACAACTAAAGACATAAAGAAGGAGCCACAGTGAAATGGGTGGGAGGGGCAGAGATGCAGTCTAGTCAGAACCCGCATCCCTGGCATGATGACTCACAGCAGGAGGAATATCATAACTGTGGAGGTCATTCCTGAGGAGAGAGGAGTCCAAGACCAACAATGGGCTCCCCAGCCACGGTCCTGCATTAGGAAGACAAGCCTCCAAAATGTCTGAATCTGAAAACCAGTGGGGCTTAAGTTCGGGAGAACCGGAGGGCTGCAGAAAACTGAGATTCTGCTCATAAGTGTGTGTGTGACAATACACTTGCTCCAAGCTCCTGCACAGAGGCAGCAGTTTGAAAGGCACCTAGGTCAGACCCACGTGCCAATCTTGGAGAGCCTCCTGGAGAGGCAGGAGGCAGCTGGGACTCCCTCTGGGGACTGAGATGCTGGCAGCAGCCATTTCTGTGACCTCATTTTATCATGTTGACACCAGCACTGACAGGCACCATTTTGGAACCCTCCCCCTAGCTTGTTAGAGCTGGGGGCCTGCCTCACCCAGCATCTTGACCACAGTGGTCACACAACGCTGGGCTTCACAGCCAGCCAGCCATGCCGGGGCCTGTACCGCCCACCAGTGTGCCCGAGCAGTTGGCCCTGCTACAGCAAAAAGGCACAAGCAGCCCACATGGGAACACCCCTGAGGCATCTGGCTTGGGTGGCCTGAGGGGAGCATGCTGCCGAGCCCCATAGGAGATCTCCACCATAAAGCCACTTATTCAAGATCAGGAGACAAAATAGACCTACCAAATGCAAAGAAATCAGCACAGAAAAATAGGCCAAATAAGGAGACAGAGGAATGTGTTCCCAGTGAAGGAACAAGACAAAACCTCAGAAAAAGAACTAAATGAAAAGGAGATAAGCAATCTACCTGATAAAAAGTTAAAGGTACTGATCATAAAGATGCTCACTGAACACAGGAAAAGAATGAACACACTGAGAATTTCAACAAAGAGAAAATATAAAAAGAGCCAATTAGAGCTGAAGAATACAATAACTAAAATAATACTAAATACAATAACTAAAAAAACACTAGAGGGAATCAACTGGCATAAAAACAGACACAGAACAACGGAACAGAGAACTAGTGGTTGCCAGAGGGGAGGAAAGTAGAGGAATGGACAAAATAGGTGAAGGGGATTAACAGTGTATCTTCCAGTCATACAAAAATAAGTCATGGGGATACAATGCATAGCACAGGGAATAAAGTCAACAATACTGTCATAACTTTTACAGTGACAGATGGTTACCAGACCTATCATGGAGATCATTTCATAATATACACAAATGTTGAACCACTATGTTGTACACCTTAAACCAATATTGTATGTCAACTATACTTCAACTAAAAATAAATTAAAAAAATTTAAAAAGAAGGTGACAAGTGAAAAAAAGGCTAGTTAACGTAAGTGGCATAGTTAACATAAACCAGGGAAAAAACAAAAGACACAACAGACCCTTTCACAATGTGTTTGGTGGAAGAGGAAAGCATAAAGGGGAATAAGCATCCGTAGGCAACCACCTTCACCACTTCTACATCTACATAAGCCCACATATTCATTCTGTAGAAAGCCTATTAGCTTTTCATTCCTGTCACTTGATTCATAAAACAAAAAACAAAAAACTTTTTTAGGGCAATTTCGTGTTCGCAGTAACACTGAGCAGAAGGTATAGAGATTTCCCATATATCCCTTGGCCCCATACATGCATAGCCTCCCCTATTACTGACATCCTCCACCTGAGTGGCACATTTGCTACAACTGATGAGCCTACATCCACACATCAATACCACTCAAAGTCCAGTTTACCTTAGGGTTCACTCTCTGTGTTGTATAAGCCATGAGTTTTCACAAATGTATAATGACACGTTTTCCTATTATAGTATCATACAGAGTAGTTTCACTGCCCTAAAAATCCTCCATGCTCTGCCTCTCCATCCCTTCCTCCCTCCTAACCCCTGGTCTTTTTACTATTTCCATATGGTTTTGTCTTTTCCAGAGTGTCATATAGGTGGAATCATATACTATGTAGTCTTTCCAGGTTGGTTTCTTTCATTCAGTAATAGGTATTCAAGGTTCCTCCATGTCTTTTCATGGCTTGATAGCTCATTTCCTTTTAGTGCTAAATAATATGCCTCTGTTTGGATGTACCACAGTTTATTTTATCCATTCACCTATTGAAGTACATCTTGGTTGCTTCCAAGTTTTGGCTATTATGAACAAAGCTGCTATAAACATCTGTATGCATGTTTTTGTGAGGACAGAAATTTTCAACTCCTTTGGGTAAATACCAAGAGCACAGTTGCTGGGTTGTACTGTTAGAGTATGTTTAATTTTATAAGCAACCACCAAAGTGTCTTCCAAAGTGGCTGTACCATTTTGCATTCCCACCAACAATGACTCAGAGGTTCCTGTTGCTTCATGCCTTCACGAGCATTTGCTGTGTTCTGGATTTTGGCCATCCTAACAGGTCTGTAGTGGTAACTTGTTTTAATTTGCATTTCCCTGATGACACATGATGTGGGACATCTTTTCATGTTTATTTGCCATCTATACATCCTGTTGGTGAGATGTCTGTTACGATCTTCGGCCCATTTTAAAATCAGGTTATTGTTTCCTTAGTGTTGAGTCTTAAGGGTTTTTTGTGTATTTTGGATAAGTCCTTTATCAGATGTGACTGCCTTCTTTTTTGGCTGAATAATACTTCACTGTATGTATAGACCACATTTTCTTTATCCATTCACCTGTCAATGGATATTTAGGTCGCTTCTTCATAACTATGAATAATGCTGCAGTGAATATGGGTGTACAAACACCTTTCAATTCTGTTGTATTTATACCCAGAAATAGGACTGCTGAATCATATGGTATTCTATTTTTAACTTTTTGAAGAAGCTCCATACTGTTTTCCATAGCAACTGCACTATTTTATATTCCTACCAACCATGAAAAGGGATCCAAATTCTCCACATCCTCACCAACATTTACTTTTTTTTTTTGTATAAGGTATGAGTATAAGGTGATATCTCGTGGTTTCGATTTGCTTTTTCCTAATGATTAGCGATACTGAGTATCCTTTCATGTGTGTGTTGGTCATTCATATATGTTCTTTGAAGAAATGTCTATTCAAGTCCCTTGCCCATTTATTAATCAGATTACTTGCTTTTTGTTGAGTTGTAGGAGTTCTTTATATATTCTGAATATTAACCCATTAACTGATACATAGTTTGCAAATATTTTCAGTAGGTTGCCTTTTCACTCTGTTGATTGTTTCCCTTGCTGCACAGAACACTGGAGGGTTCTGAGCAGAGGTGCAACATAATCTGAACTGCCTTTTTAAAAAGATCATTCTGACTGCTGGGTGAAAAACAATTACAGAGAAGCAAAAAGAAAAGCAGGGAGATGAATTAGAATGATGGCTTGAACTAGGTTGGTCATAATGGAGATAAAACAGAGAGATTTGAATGTAGAAAGGACTTGTTTAAAAGGACTCAAAAATGACGTCTAGATTTCTGACTTGAGAGACTACGGAAACAGTACTGTCATTAACTGAGAGGGTGAAGGAGAACAAAGGAAACATACAGGGCATGTCTAAGGCTGTCTTTGGTCCTCTTCTCTTATTTTACTTATTTCCTTGGTGCCTCATGCAGGTCCATGGTTTAAATATTATCTACAGGCTGGCAATTCAAATTTCTATGTCTAGCCTACACCTCTTTCCAAGATTCCAAACTTGTATATCCAATTGCCTGTTCAATATCTCTACTTGGATATCACAAAGTTAACATATCCTCACCTTCCTTAAACCTGCTCTACCTGCAGTCTCTCCCATGGTTAAGGGCACTTCCATTCTTCTAGCTGCTCAGGCCAAAAGCCTTGGAGTCACTTCGCCTAACTAAAGTATAAGGAAATCTTGCTAGTTTTAACTTCACAATATATCCAGAATCCAAAGATTTCTTCTCACCTCTACTGCCGCTGCTCTGGAACAAGCCATGATGCTTTCTCCAACTGGACTTCTGCAGTCACTCTTAACAGGTCTCCCTGTTCCTGCCCTAGGCCTTCTATGTTCTTTTCTCAACAGAGATGCCAGAATAATTCTGCTAAAATGGAAGTCAGATGTTATTCCCCTATACGAGGACTATTTCACTCAGACTAAAAGACAAAGCCTAACGCCCTGAATCATTTGTTCTCCACGACTCTCCTTCCCTCTTTAGCCTCCTTTTATACTCTCCCCAACACTAGCTCTGCACCAGCCACACTGGCCTCCCTGCTGTTCACTGGATACACTAGGTATCTCCTGACCTTGGGTCTTTGCTCTAGCTGTTCCCTTTGCCTAGTATGCTCTTCCCTCAGATTTCCTTACCCTCTACCTCCAGCTCTTTACTCCAGTTTCAACTTGACAATGAGGCTCATCCTGATCTCCTCTTTTAAAAGTTGCTACTCATTTTTCCCCACAACTACCCCCAAAGCCCATCTCACCAACACTCAAAATTCCTCACATTTTTGTTTTTTTTCTTTTTTTCTACAGCACTTCAACAATTTACTTACTATGTTTATTATTTACTGCCTGTATCTCCTTGCAAGATTATAAGCAACATGAGGGCAGAGATATTTGTTATGTCCTTGGATAATCCAAGCACTAGAACAGCACCAGGCACAGGGTAGTCCTTCAACAAATATTGGTTGAAAGAATGAAAGTTAAGTAGGTTGGGGCAATGAGAAATTAGGATTTCTGTTCTGAATGCAGTAAGTTTGAGATTCCCATTGAACATCCACGTGGAGATGTCAAATAGACTTTGTCTTCCCAGAATATATGTGCAGGTTTTTAACTACCATAAACCCAGTTAACTGGGTCTTAACCTTTTTTTCTGAGAAGGCAAGCTATCCACCTTTTGGTTTTCTCTTATCTGCCAACATCTTGGCACTCACTTTGGGTTTGAGAGAAAAATGGTGAGATGCTGATTTTTATATCCCTTCAAGTCATATTTAGTCATTAAGTGATGTTAGTCACTTTCGGTCATTGCTGACCTCTGATCACATTTGGTAACTCTCACCTGCCTGTACACATGTGGAAATACAAATGTCAGTCACTGTACATCATACTTATTAACCTCCAATTTTTACTACTGTATTGGTCACAGTACAATGGTCATTGTTTGTAAGACATTATACTAAGACTATAGGGATTTATAAATAAGACATATTTCCATTCAGAGTTTAGAGTCTCAGTGAGGAAAAGGAACACATAAAAATAACAATTTCAGAGCAATGAAAGTGTGAACTAATCTATTTTTTTGCATATGTGAAACTTAATAGAAAAAAAATCTTCCCATCTAAGGAAAAAAACTTAATAGGTGTATCAAATTGCAAATACAGTCAACTCATAATTTAATTATGCCAGAAGGCAGTGAAATAGACTACTTACAATACTATAATCACCAGACTTGAGTTCTATCATTCTTTTGTCTACCCTTTGTCTTACTTCAGCAGCAATTTAAGAAATACTAGCTAAGAGCCACAATAAGACAAAACTTACAGTCATATTTTAGAATGTTATCTATTAGCTGTTTAGGTGTAACTTTAATAGAACTATAACTAGCCAGCTCCAATCAATAACATGTACAAACATAAACCCAGGGTAGGGTGTGGAGAGGAAGGACAAGAAGTCTTTTAAAAATAAGACTCAATTCCCAGAGAAGAAACTACATTCAGTGGCCTCTTTTCCGACAGATCACACACTATATAAATGGTGAGTTTTTTTAACATATAACTCTACGAACGTCTAAAACTAAAGGTCTGATTCAAGGCAACAAACTTCTTTTTGTAGGTCCTATAGGTTTAGGGAAATATTACATTGAATAGTTTACCTAACTATAATACATCTTTACAGAATTAATATTAACTGCATAATATGTAATTTAGTGGAAATACAGAATATTAAATCTTGACATACATTCACCAAATTTTCCTTTGATAAGACACTATTTAACAGAAAGTCATGAAAGTCATGCAAAATGATATTGGAAATAAAAGGATGTCTATGTAAAAACAATACATAAATCAATGCCTTTCCTGTATTTCAGCAGTAAGAAAATATAACAGAAAAAAGATACTAGCAACAAAACTCACAACATGTATAAGATTAAATGTTATAAAATGCATAATGTAAATCAACATTATAAAATTTTACTGAGAGATGTAATCTCATGCTTTTAGATAAGAGGCTTATAAAGATATCAAATTTCCCTGAAATTAATTTACAAATATCATGCAGAAAAATAGGTTTTTACTGGAAGTGGATAAAATAATCTAGAATTGAAAAAATAAATGGATGAGAATATCCAAGACAACATTAAAAAATTAAAATGATAACAGACTTGTACTGTCAGATATTACAATGTATTATAAAATCATTCTTACTAAAGCAGCACAATTAAGATGTCAAAATAAATAGACTGGCAGAACAAAACAGAAAGCACAGTGACAGAAACAAATGCATTTGGAATATAATTGAAGACACATTTAAAACCAATGGGGAAATAATTAGTAACTGTTATATGGATAACTGGTTAACTGCGTGACAAAAAAGGTGATATTTACCTCTATGCCAAATAAAGTCTTAAGTCCATGTGGAGTTTGATGTAAAATGAAGCTATAAACAAAATCAGAAGCCAACTAGTATTTTCACACTCTCAGGACGAGGAAAGCCTTTCTAAGTATGACACCAAACCATAAAAGGAAAAGGATGATAGATTCAACTACCTAAAAACTGTAAAGTATCTGTTGATCAAAAAACTGCCTTTAGGAGAGAGGGTATAGCTCAGTGATAGAATGTGTGCTTAGCATGCATGGAGTCCTGGGTTCAATCCCCAGTACCTCCATTAAAAAAATTTAAAAAAAATCTAATTACCCCTCCCCTCCAAAAATGGTTATAAAAGAAAAAAAAAAACCCTCCCTTTAAAAAAGCAAAACAAAGAAAAAAAAACAGATAAAAATAAAGTCATAAAGAACTGGGTAACAATTTAGTAATATGTATATAAAGTCTTTAAAATAGGCATGACCTTAACACAGAAATTCCTTTTCCAGGAATTTATTCTAAGATAACAGCTACAATGATGAGTACTATATTGTTTAACCTGAAGGATACTAAAACTGGGAACAACCTGAGTGTCCAAAAATAGTGGATCACTTTAGCAAATTAGGATGAAAAATGGGCTAGTATGCAACCATTTAAAATGTTGCAGACACACATTCATGGTCGTGATATTAACATGTAATAATAAAAAAAGGTTATAAAACAGCATATACAAGACATACCATTTTGCAGGATACTTTAAATTTTATTCTTCTTTGAAGCCTACAGTTTCTCAATTCCCCTTTACTCAAGTATGAATCAGGTAACTGATCCAAAACAATTTGACAAACTCTCTAATCAACATGCTGCTTTATAGCTTTTTTAAAAAGTTTATTGTGCTACAATTTACACACTGTAATCCCCTTTAAGTGTACAGTACAATGTGTACAGTCATATAACCACTACTATAAACAAGACACAGAACATTCTGCATCACTCCAGAAAGTTCCCTTCCTCTGCTCCCAGGCTGTGGGCAACTATTAATCTAATTTCTTTCCCCATATTCTTCTCTTCTCCAGAATGTCATATAAATGAAGTCATACAATGTACAGCCTTTTGTATCAGGCTTATTTCACTTAGCATAATGTTTATGGGATTCATTCATATTATTATATACACAAATTCTTTTTATTAATGTATATTCCATTGTATGAATGTAGTACATCTATTCACCATGTGATGAGTATTTGATTGGTTTCAGTTTTGGGGGATTATGAACAAAGCTATATCTAAGTCTTAGTGTGAACATATTTTTTCATGTTTTTGGGGAAATACCTAGGAGTGGCATGGCTGGATCACATGGTAAGTAAGTCTACGTTTAACTTCATAAGAAACTGTCAAACTGTTTTCTGAAGTGGCTGTACCATTTCACACGTCCCTCATCAAGGTATGAATGCTGCAGTTGCCCTGCATCCTTACCTAACAAGCTGCTCAAGCAATTGCTCAGCCTTTTAAGTATCCTAGTGGGTGTGTAGTGTATCTCACTGTGGTTTCACCTGTATTTCCCTGACAGTTAATGATATTACACATCCTTTGATGCCTTTATTTATCTACTATTTGGGGAGACCTTGGAAGTCAGAGATTTTGAGACCGTAGACAGGAGAGAGCTCAAGGGTCCTAAAAAGTTTTCTATGAACTCCTGGGCTCAACCCTCTACAGCACGTGTGAGCGTCTGACCCTAAACAACATAACAAGAGCACCGGGAACTGATCTATAGAACAGACCACTGTCCAGGTTCTAGACTGGTCCCTGGGTAATGCACACACAGGACAGATCTGAATAGACAGTGCAAAGGCTCTGAAAACTGAACTGACAGTGGAATCACAGCCCACAGAAGGCAAGTCAAAACTTGCAGCTGAACCAAACTCATTTACTGCTAGAACAAACAAAAAGTTACCACTTTTGAAAGGTTTTAAACAAGGCTCAGCTCTCATAACATAGATTCAAAATGTCCAGAATATAATCCAAAATTATTTGACATTTGAAGAACTAGGAAAATGTCAACAACTTGCATGGGAAAAATAACCCATACACACTTACCTCAAGATGACCCAGATGTTGGAATTATCAGACTAACCTTAAAGCAATTATTATAGCCATGTTTTGAGGAAGTAAGGTTAGATAGTCTTGAAATGAAATAAAAGAAACAAACAGAAGATGTAAAAAAGAATAAAATGGAAATTTCAGAAGTAAAAAATATAATAACCTCAAAGTTTAAATTTACTGGATGAATTCAATAGAAGAATGGAAATGACAAATAAAATGAGAGTTAATTTGAAAATAAATAAATAGATATCATCTAATCTGGATAATAGAGAAAAAACAGTTTTAGGAGCAGTACCAAAATGTCTAACATTCTTGCCACTGGAGTCTCAGAGGAGAGGAAAAACAGTGCCATGCTGAAAAAAAAAAGTTGAAGAAATAATGGCTAAAAACTTACCAAATTTGGCAAAAGGCATAAACTTGTATTTCAAGAAGCTCAAAAAATCTCAAACAGGATAACTCAAAGAAATTCATCAAAGACAAAGGAAAAAATCTTGAAAGTAGTCAGAGAAAAATGACACATTTATATAGGGAAACAATTTAAAGGACTGAATTTCTCATCAGAAGCCATGAGGCCAGAAGACAATGGCACAAAATATTTAAAAAAAAAAAAAACAGTCAATCCAGAACTCAAGAGTTTTAAATGCAGGGAAAATATCCTTCAGGAATGAAGGCAAAAACAGATATTCTCAGTGAAGAAAAGCTAACTACCACAAGCAGATATGCTTTAAAAGAAATGCTAGAGAAAGTTCATCAGGCAGAAGAGACATGATACCAGAGAAAAACCTGGAACTCCAGGAATGAAAAAAACAGAATGGTAAATGGTAAAAAAACAAAATGGGTAAATATAATAAACTATTTTTCTCCTCTTAAGTTTTCAAAAATATGTGTATCAGTTGAAAGCAAAAATTATAACACAGTCTGGTGTGGTTTTTAATGTATATGTATATAATCCATATAATATACATATAATGTATATATATGTAATACATATAATAAAACTACAACATAAAGTAGGGAAGGGTAAAGAGTGTAGAGGTAAGATATGTACATTCTTGAAGTGGTAAAATATTACTTCTAGGTAGAACTATGAAGAGTTAAGTATGTAAATTGTAATTTTACATACAAAATGTAAAGAGCAACTACCAAAACAAACTTTACAAAGAGATATAGTAAAAAAAACTATAGTTAAAATGATATAATAAACATCCAAACAATGTAACAGAAGTCAGGAAAGAGGAAGCAATGGAATAAAAAACTGAGGGACAAACAAAAATACTAAAAAGGTATACCTTAATCCAAACATATCAACAGTTATATTCAATGTAAATGGTGTACATGCACCAACTAAAAGAAACTATCAAACTGAATCAAAAAACAAGACCCAACTATATGCTTTCTTTAAATATAATGGTATTAATAAGTTAAAAGTAAAAGAATGGAAAAAGATATACTATGCAAACAAATCAAAAGAAAGATGGAATGGCTGTTTTAATATCAAATAAAGTAGACTTCAGAGCAAGGAAAAGTGCAGGTATAAAGAGGGATATAACAGAATAATAAAAAAGTCTATTGACCAAGACAATATAACAAATCCTACATGTGCCACCTAACAAGAGAACTTTAAAATACATGAAACAAAAACTAATAGTACTAAAAGAAGAAACAAACAAATCCACAATCATAGTTGCAGACTTCAACATTCCTTTCTCAGTAATCAACAGAACAAGTAGACAGAAGATCAGCAAAGGACAGACAAGAATTGAAAAACACCAACTATATCTAAGTGACATTTACAGTACATTACACCCAACAACAGCAGAACACATTCTTTTCAAGTACATGCAGAACATTCACCAAGACAGACCATATCCTGGGTCACAAAACAAACAACATATTCAAAAGAACTGAAATACAAAATATGTTCTTTGACATGATGGAATTATATAGAAATCAATTACAGAAAACTACCTACAAAATATCCTTGTCTTGATGAAATCTCGTAACAGTAAGGCACATTCCTCTGAGTCTATAATAAGGAGCCATTCCCAGAAGGCAATTAGTGAGCTGTGATATACACCTTAATCTACGTCTTTCTAAACTCATAAGTCAATCAATGTCAGAAGTGTAGCAAACTAACTTATTTCACAAGACAAAAATGATAAAGCTATCCTAACTTTAGAGTATCGAAAAGTCTTTATTAACCAGCTTCAAGTTTTAGTTTAAAATTACTTCTAAAAAATCATCTAAAAACCCGGAAATAAATGGCGATGTTAACTGAGTTATGAATAACTGAAGAATTTTTTTTTGTGAGATGCCACAAATAGGCATTATTTGCCATCTGTGCTAAGCTTCACACTTATTTTTCCACTACTAAATGTCAAAGACTGTATAAGTTATCTTAGTTAAGTAGCTAGTTCAGATTCGTTTTCTTGATTTTTTTTCCTTAACAGTAAACCTGCTTACACAAAGCTAGAGTTCACCGTGAGGGAGAACACTGATCTACAGATAGATCTGACATTACTGACAGCTGCAGCTACTGCCAGATTCACTTAAGACATTAGTTTATTTTGTTAAGCTGATATGTTATGTGCCTCAACACAGACTTAAGGATAAAATGTCTGATTTCAGAACATTGTCTTTAACCAGTCAAAGAAAATGTTAATTTGAGAAGTGAAACATTCACTATAGGCATAGCTCAAAGCCATAAAGCACTTTACTAATAGTATAAAGGACCTGCTATTTACTCTACTTATTAAAAATCGTAAGTAAGCAAACCTTTAACATCCACTAGTCACTTAGGGGGCTATCTAAACTAATGACCTTCAAACTTTTTTATTCATAGTAAAATAATTTTGAAAAATTATACAACACTCCACACATTTTAAAGTTGATATCTAAAAGTTTCCATCTTAAATTTAAACAGTTGCAATGTAATTCCTTGCATAATGTAAATTTTTATATTTTTAAATAAAACTCTAAATGTTATTATTTTAGGTGAATCCAAATAAATAAAAATACTATAGAGATTTGATTACTAGAATCATTTATTTAAAACCTGCATGAATATACTCTTTTTCAACAGGAGTAATTGTACATCTTCTTTTTCCACTTGAACTTTTATTTCCATTCCACTTGCTCCACTGATTATTTGAATGGGATACACTTGTGTGCTTGAAAGTCCTTTATTGATCATCCTATAATACTTCAATTTATAATATGTATAATATGTGTATCTAAATTCCAATAAACTTGATGCACTATTAAATTTTTGTCTTCTAGATTATATTATTATAATAACTATTGGTATACAATTTATCAGTAAAGGCACAGTTTTATTATAGGTTTTGATAAATAATAAACCTAACAGGTACTAATTACTGAAACTATACCTTTTAGTGAGAAGTTTGAGTGATGCTTTTATGGTACCATTAAAGTAATCACCAAATTGTCCCTTTTGTTTTTGGTGCCCTGGAAGTTTGTTAAACTTTGAGTCAGCATACCACAGTATGATTCAAGTGAGTAGGAAAGTACACCTATCTTCAGTTAAGTGAGAGAAGAGGATATGGGATTGAGCCTCCACAGCCAGCATCTTAGGCAGAACAATTTTAGGAAAGAGCAGGTATGGAAGATTTGGAAATTTATTTCCTTAAAGGTATCCTAACTAACCAGTCTCTTCCTCCTCCCCACACATACCCCGTTTCAAAACCACTGACTTAGACTATTTCCTCTATTTCCAAGGGGAATTGGCAAAAAAAGACAAATGGTATACATTTTACTTTGAAGCCTATTTACCAATCCAGAGTTTTCCATGCTCAGAAAAAAATGAATGCAATGTATTGTGAAACCTACAATGTTTTCATTCCTTTACCAACATTAAAGAATGACTAATAACCATTAGGAATCTGTCCAGCACCACAACAAATTGCGATCAATACTACTAGTTATGGGTAGCTAAATCTTCTCATCCAAGGATCTACTCATACTCATTCAACTACGTTAATCCATTTGTCTCACACATAATCTTCATATGCTTTAAGATATTCAATTCATTTTTATCATGGAAACAGTCCCTACTACTGTTTTCACTAGAGAGATCTAGCTTTAAGGAGGTGGAGAGCACTTAAATAAATTCAACTATTCATTCAAAGATGGGACACTAACGATTCACTCATGTCTTACACAGAAAGCTAATGGGAAAAAATATAATCAATGCTTCGATGTTAAAACTTAAACATAGCAGGTTTTTTTTTAAACTTTCCTCACAAGGCCAACTATAAAGTATCAAACTGTTTTATACAAGAATCCTATAAATCTTTTACAGAAAAAAACTGCCATGTATTTTTTTCATTAGGAAAAGCATTTTAGAATACATAAATATAGATAGGCAATTTCCACTCTATATATAAATTTGCAGCTTACTGTTATTTCTTTAATAAAATTACTTCAAACAATAGTGAGAAGTCCTCACAACTCTGACTTCTGTGAATAATTTATGGATAGTGAGTTATTAAGTCATAATTTTGCACTTCTTGAGATATTTTTAAAAGTTAATGAACATGATGCTCATAAAAAATTTTAAGTGGAACTTCTGGGACAAATAAATGGAAAAAACAGAGGTTGCCTTTGAAAAAAATTGTCCCATATTGATGGTCTTTAAATTCAAGTTTACTTTCACTAAATCTTAACTGAACTTGGTCTTTGTATTCTGAGCAACTTATCTTATGAAAACCTATTTCCTTCACCACTCCCACTGAATATATATTTGCTAATGATATGCTTCTACAAAGTTAAACTAAATTACACAGTCCTGCATTTGTTTTCAGTTTTGTCTAACTTGGTTAACACTATCTCTCACACAGCTATTTGCACTGCATTTTCCTTTTTTTTTTTTCCTTCAAGCATTTTCTCATTCTCTACCACCTTAGTTTAAAAAAAAAAAAAGCACATCCAATTTTTAGATATTGTATCTGAAGATTCAGTGGCCAAACCCTAAAGTAGTGTTTAGTTCTCAACATTCCCGTAAGTCTATTATTATATTACAAAGTATACACCACACTGCTCCTAAAGGTCAGATTTTACATGAGGCTACATTTTAGTTCATTAAAGCAAACTCATGACTTAAGTAGAAGCAAACATTCTGTTTGAGTATCATTTTACCTTTTTGTTTTCCTTTTAAATTAGGTGGCACTTGGATTGAGAGAGAGAGGGAAAGGAAAAGGAAGAAAAGAGATCCAACCAGCTCCTTAATGTGCAAGATCAGATAAGATCAAAAGCCCTTTACTAATGAATATTTGATTATCAATAGTATTCTTAAAATATGAACAGGCTGAGAATATCTAAACTGTCAGCATTCCTTAAAGAAAACAACCCAGTACAAAGTGCCAGAAGTACATTCACTTTGGAGATGAAAAAGCACCCATCTGTTCATATATATATATATATATATATATACACACATTTTTTTCTAGTTGGATTTCTGGCTCCAAGAAATTAAATTATGCCAGGAAACAATATTAATTCAACTTTCAAAACCATGTACACTGCCATATGCTTTCCACACGTCTCATAACTCCTAAATCTCTTTATCATCTTGACCTCTTTCCCAAGCTCCAGAGCCTATCTCCCAACTGTACATTGGGTACTTGCAACTAGTACATCAAGTACCACCTCCAATTTTCACTTCCCTCCCATCTAAAGAGAAAACACACACACACACCCCTCCAATTAGTTTTTTCCCAATTTCCATTATCATTCTTACTTACCCAGGCTCAAAAATTCAAAGTTTTATCTTTGGGTCCTTTTCTTAACACTCTGTTCTACTATCTAACTTGATGGTCAATCCACAATTCTTCTTGCAAAATTTCCTATATATCTCATACTCCCTTTTCATTCCCACAGCATCCCTCCAGATAAAGCCCTTATCTCCAAAAAGACCTCACTCTAAGTAATTGTAAAAAACCTCCCTAAGTCTCTCTTCCTCTAGGACTCTTTCCCTGCCAGAGCATTCTGTATAAAGATAACTCCAAAATGAATACCACCACACTGTCCTTATTATCAAAGAATCCATGCTCCAGCAGGAGACACAAAATACAAACAACAGAAGTAGATACACATTACACCGATGTCAAACAAAAAGCTCTAGGAAGGCAAGAGAATGACAAGTTACTATAGAGGAGGTTTCCAGAAGGTTACAGCTGAACTGGAGAAAAACATTCCAAACAGAGAATAGTCCAATATGTGAAGGTTCATGTTTTGCAGGAAGGACAAGCAGTTCAGTGGAAGGTGAGAGGTGGGAGAGAAGACTAGAAATGTAGGCTTGAGTCAGACTGTGGGAGCTTTAGTGTCATGCTAAGAAGTTTAGACTTGAACCTATTAAAATGTTAAACAAGCAAGCAAAGTTATAAAAATGCTTTAAATTTTTGTACATTTGCTACTTTGTTTTTAACATACAACTTTCAAAACAAATAACACAAGCACTAATAGAACTAGACATATCTTCATTAAGTGGTGACCAATGGTAAATCACTTATTATTTATACTCTAGATTAATAAGCAGACTCTGCAGGAAAATTAGATATGGAGACAGTATTTTGTACATATTCATTACACCAGATTGGTTTATGTTATTTAAATCCTCTGGGTCCTTACTGATCTTTTTGTCTTCATGATCTAACAATTACTGAGACAGGCATGTTTAAAATCTCCTACTGTATTTATGGGTTTGCCTATTTCTTAATATCAGATATTATATTTTTTTCAGTTATGTACTACCCAACTGATTCTATTTTTTATTTTATATAGATTCCAATTTTCTTGTGTCATAAGGATGAAACATAATGCCCAGTTTAGTGACACAGAAAATGCTCCTCAAGAATAAGCTTTTCAGTCCATTTTTGGACCAAATATAACCTTTTGTGCTATTCACAACTGTTCGGTAATTATTTCTCCCATGTTCTTTCCTTTTTGTCAGCAATCTACTTCAATATTTAGAGCACATTAGTGCTGCTCAGACTGACCTCCATTTTAGGAACAGAATGGTTACCCACATGATCAAATGAGTTTAGATTCACACCCAAAAAAACCTGAATTAGTTACACTATATGCTATTTGGTCACATTTCATAGCTCTCTTCCCATAGCATAAAAGGAGAGGGAAGAAAGTCTGATAAATCCACAGAACATTTTCTTCTTCTTCCAGAAGAGAAAAAAATTCATAATTAGCAGTTTGACTCAGCCCCAAGTTAGCAGTGGTTTAAAACAATGTAAGTATTAATGTCTTACGGCAGCTGTTTTAGGGAACCATAGAATGCATGGGCTCACTTGAGCAACACGTAGGCCTGACAACTATATTTCTAATGAATTTCCTATCTCAATACACATTCATATAATAAAGCAATCTAAGAGTAGATCATCTGAGATAAATATTTATAGCTCAGTCCTCACTGGAAATGACTGATACATAAACAAGACAGGACAAAATAAAAAGCCTACATAGCAGATTTTCACAAGAAAACTTGAAGCTGTTTTGTTTCTACTTAGAATTTGAAAATAAGTCAATTTGCCACAAAGTGACCCAAAACAAGGTTCTGTTAAACAGCAGGTCATGATCCACTAGGTGGGTTGTAAGATATATTAGTAAGTTCAGACAAGCTTTTCTTTTGTTTAATGAAATAGCAGAGACTAGAAAAGACAATAACAGAATACATTACAAAGGTAAGTACTGTTTCATAAAATTGTTTCAGTTGTATATACACGCATATATGAAACATACATAAGTGACCGAAAGATATTTTATATTGTAGGTCATCATAAAAAATAAAAGTTTGGAAAACACTGATCTAGGACCTACCAATAAGATAAAACTTATTTTTCTCTGTGTAGGAGCAAAATTAGGAAGAATATATTTATAAATTTTTGTAAGATTATCTATTAAGCTCATCTGCCTAAGATTTTAAATAACTATGTACTCATTTTTCAGATGCTTGGAATTCATCTGTTCAAAAATTCAAAAAAAGACTTATTGCTTACCTTCTATACATCAGACATGGTTCTATGTGCTGGAAACTGAAAACTGAATAAAACAAAGTCCCTGCTTTTATGAAGTTATAATTCTAGCAGAGACAATCAGCCACGCTGCCTGGGGCCAGGGGCAGGCTGTGTTTTACGTACATTCTTGCTTGGGCCTCATAATCCTATGAGGTAGACAGTATTTAACTTCATTTTATAAACCTGGAAATTGAGATTGACTGGGGGGTGGGGGTGGGGTGTGTGTGTGTGTGTGTGTGTGTGTGTGTGTGTGTGTGTCTCAGAGACAGAGAAAGAGAATGAGAAAGACAGACAGATATATTGCACAAGTTAAACTTGTGTCTCTGAGACACACACACACACACACACCCAGTCAATGGCAGAGCTGGGATTCAAACCCAGAGAAGCAGGATTTCAAAGCTCTCCTCTTAGCCTCTACATTACACTGCCTTCCAGAGTCCATACATCTACAGGAAAAGAAAGTATAACAAACTTACGCCCAAGAAAATTTCTAACAGTTATACAAAACTGTGACCTTTAATCATATAATTTTAATCATAGGCGATCTGGATTTCTCATCCTTTTAAAAATTTCTGTAAATTGAAAGAGGGCAATTCTTAAAAGCTGATGGAAACTAGAATTCAGTTTCATTAAGTTTGCTTTGGAATAAACATACTAGACCATCAGATGATTTTTATAATGTCTTCAAAACCCTGAAGAAAGAAAATAATAAAGAGTGGTAAACAAAAGGCATACAAATCAGCACACTTGTGGTCTTAAAAAACAAAACACAAACAAAAAAAAAAAACAGAAGAAGGCTCACTCCATGAATAAGTTCAGCTTAGGCTCTCACAATAACAGGCTTTAGCAGAAGAGCACGACAATTCAGACCTTATTAGGAGAGTCATTCGCTAGACGGATACCAAGAGAAGGCCATCCACGTAGGCCGCTAGATATGGCCCTGAAGGTGAAGGTGGTGGGGTCCAGATCACCTCACGTCCCCCACTCCTAATACACTGTCTGATCCCTGACAGCAGGAATTGTTTCTGTTTTGTTCACACTGTATCTCCATCACTTAATACAGTGTATGGGATGTGGCATGTGCTCAGCAAATATTTGTATACGAATGAATGATTCACACAAGTTATTTCTTCCCTCAGGCCCTGATTTCCTATAAAGCAAAAGGGTTGGACTAGATCAATACATTCAATTTCAACTCTGAAAGTCTGTAATTCTTTGAGCTAGAATTTCTAAGTACGTCACATAAAGTGTCAGTAAAACTGCTCCAGGACATCCGGGTCTGAATGTATGCCTAGTCACAAGGTTTCACAACATCTTACTCACTGCAGTCCAGCATAAGGTAAACAATGAATTTCCGTGTTGAAACTACTGTAACTGCTCGATATTGCTGAGATAGTAAGAGAAAAGCTAATTATTGTAGAAATAACACAAAACATGTCTGACCATCCAGCTAAAATAGGAGAGATGTTGATGCTCATAAAAATAATAGTAATGGCAGCAGTAAAATTTAGCTCCTTCAGATATTAGAAGACTCAGAAAAACCTGTTGCCTGGCTTAACCAAATAATCTTACTGTGAAGGAAACACACTTTAAAAAAAAAAAAATAGTGTAACATATATTTACCTTCCTTAATCAACTGTCAATTAGAAATTACTTTCCAGCCTTTTGCAACTTTCTCCAAAAAGGAAAAATAAATTATTTTTAATCCGTTATTTTAAGTAAGATCTCAAATAACGAAGAAACTTAACTATATCACAAAACCACTCTTTCATGAAATCAGGTTTTATTACATATATTTGCTGAAGACTGAAATGAGATTAAACATTAAAGTACTTCCCTTATCTACAAAAAAAAATTTTATCATTTTCAAATCACCTCTAATTGTTATGGGCAGAAAGTGTGGCTTCTAAATAATTCAAACCCCCTTCTATTTCAAACCATTTGTTACATATTAGAAACACCAGTAGAAACTATAGGAGAACCAGAAAACTCTAGAAAGTATCAAGTCCTCAAACTTAGCACTCAATTTGGGCAGACATGGCTTGACATAAAAAGTCAAAAATTAATTCAAATATTTAAATGAAGGCACATTAAGAGAAATGTCATAAAATACTTTATAATGTGATTACCAATAAAAAGGTACAGGAAGACCCTAAGGCATTCACCATGGGCAGATTCTAAGAAGATAAAAAGTTTGTGCCAATATTTCCATGGATTGACTTGTTCCTTCTTCTTACTCTTCATTAAACTAAGACTATCCAAAATCCAAAAGTTATTAATGAAAGGGTACCGAAAGTTTAAAAAGAACAGTAACTGTTTTTATAGCATGTAAAAGGTAAACAGTTCAAGCTTATTTTAACAATTCTTTTAAATATAGCTTTCCACAAGAAGTTGCTGGTGGGAATGTAAAGTGGTGCAGCCACGGTGTAAACAGTTTGGTGGTTCCTCAAAACCTAAATATAGAATTACCATATGACCCAGCAATTCCAATCCTGAGAATATACCCAGAAGACCTGAAAATGACTCAAATAGATACTTGTACACCAACATTCAGAGCAGCATTATTCATAGTAGCCAAAAGGTGGAAACAACAGATGACTGGATAAATGAAATGAAGTATACACATACAATGGAATATTTCTTAGCCATAAAAAGGAATGAAGTTCTGATACAGCCTATAAAGCAAATGGACCTTGAAAATGTTATTCTAAGTTAAATGAGCCAGACACAGAGGGACAAAGATATGATTCTAGTTATACGAAATATCTAGAATACACAAACCCACAGAGATAAAAAGGAAATTAGAAGTTATCAGTGGCTGGGGCAGTGGGGGAGGGAGAATGGGGAGTTATTGCTTAATGGTTACTGAGTTTCTGTTTGCAATTTTAAAAATTTTGTAAACAGACAGTGAGGACACAGATGTACAACACTGTAAATATAATTAATACCACTTAATTCTCTACATTTTACAATGGTTAAAATGGCAAATTTTATGATTGAGATATATATATACACACATTCTTTTCAACCACAATTTTAAAAAACAGCATTCCTCGGTCACCTCAAAGATTAAAATACAAAATGAAAATGTGCCTTTATGTAAAATGGAGAGAAGTGGTGGTCATCACATTAAATAAGCTATCCAACTTGGCCACTTCAGCCTGACTTTATGTGCCTGGTAATGTGATCAAAATAATGGCCTTGCTGGAAATCTTGACCTGAGAATCTTATCATGAAGAAAGAGACAAATCTATGGGATGTTTTGTGGGACAAATGGCCTGCAGTCTTCAAAGGATTCACCGTCATTAAGAAAAGAGATTACTGGTATGACTGCGCTAGACTGGGGAAACTAAAAAAAAACACACAAGAGCCAAATGCAATGCTGAAACCTTGATTCGATTTGATCTGGAAGAAAACAGGCTATAACAGCTATTTGGGGGATAATAGAAGAAATCTGAGTTATGAACAGCATGTGGGATGACAGTATTGAATTACTGTTGATTTCTCAGTTACAGTAATGGTACATGGTTATATAAGAGAATGTCACTGCACTTGGGAAATTACATACTTGGGAGGTACTTACAGGTGAAGTGTCATGAAATCTGCAACCTACTTTTGGGTCATTTGGCAAAAGAGAATGTGTGTGTGTAAGAGGTGGGGAACATCTGTGGTAAGGTAACAGTTGGTGAATTTAAATGAAGGATTTATAGGTGCCCATGTAGTTTTCTTTCAATTTTACTGTGGGTTTGAAAACTTCAAAATAAAAAAAAAATTAGAATTCTTCAAAGTTTCCTCTTTCCACCCAAAGTATATATACTAAAAAAGCTAAATGAACAAGGGGTACAATGTAGCAAATTCAGGGCTTTACATACCTTCCACATCATACCAATGCGCACCATTTGTGATCCCGTCTTTGAAAGTCTCATCTTCATCTCCGGGACAGTGAGGTGCACCAGTTTTCATTATGGGGTGGTTTGAAGCATAGGCTTTTGCCAAGTATTTAAATACTTCATCATCTGATGTTTTACTATAGATTCCAGTGGCCTTATGTTCTGGAGAATCATCAAAAGGGTAACTTGCTACCACTGAGCCACCATGCAGATTTCCAGAAAGTACAAACCTTTGAAAACACAGCCAAATCACATATCACTTTATAAAAGGCACATAAAACATGTATTTCAAAATTCTACATCTTTCATAAATGAACTCAGATATTTCTCTTGAGACCTAGAAGACAACTCTAGCAGCTGTTATAAGCAGACCAACAATAAAAAGAGAAAATGGAAAGTATTATCAAGTCAACAAATTTCAGTTATTATAATTCAAGTTAACTTCAAGTAACTTTAAGGAATTTTCCTATTGTTGAAAAAATAGCTGAATAATACAGTATAATGTTTTAGGAGACATCTTTTCAGGGAATTCTAAATTCAATGAACAATATGAACTTGCCAATATTCAACCATATTTTGACTGACAAAAATGACAACTTCATATAGTTCAATCTAATTGTATTTTATAATGTGTTAATTTCATAGAAGGCCTGGCTTACATAAATAAATATTTGTTGAATACACAAGTTAGGTTAATAAGTTTCATGCTTTTTATATTACTGTTCAAGAAGAATTTTTAAGATACAGAGTTTAACTTAAAACAGGATGTGTTTTGCCTCATTCTAGCTTGAAATACACTAAATTCACATTTTCAAGAGAGAAGCCATAGTTAAGAAGATTCAGGGGTAGAAAAATCTGACACAGTGAGCTGCTTTCAGAGAAAAACAATATAGCACATAAAAGACTAGTCCTCCATTGCATCACTGTAAAAGCAGCTCTCTTTCTAGGCCCAAGGTTCTTGTGCCATTTAAAAATAAACTGACATGGAGACCAGGCTGCTTCTATAAAAGAAACGTGTTAATTTTTTAATGTTTTTTACTTTTAAGTGAACCCATTTACAATTTGGTCAAATTTATAGATATAAAAATACTGAAGAATGCCTTTTATGGTAAAAGCTAAAGGCAAAAGCATGCTCAAGTCCTATTTATACATTTTCCCCTCATGTAACAGTTCAAACCACTACTGTGAGTGGAGATTAAACACTTTTCTCTTTGTACCTGAAAAATGGATTTTTCACTTCTCCCTTTCTGTGGTTGAAATAAACTGACATACAGAAATCTAAAGGGGGTTGATACACAACACTTCTTTCTACATGCTTGGAAGAAAATTAAGTCTATAATATGTTTAATTTGAAAGGTGTTTTAAGTCTGATCAGTACTTCCAGAGGAGGTCACACAATGAAAATTACTTGTAATACAGAATCTGCTCATCAGAAGACAGAATTTAGCTGATAAAGACAGTGATTAAATACAAGAATAGACTATGAAAGGAGACTAGTTAACAACTAACATAATTATAGTTAATACACTTCCAGACACCAGAGGAGGATGCCATTTGGTGTAGTGGCAATGACATAGGCTCTGAAACCAGGAAAATGTGGGTAAGAACATTTGGTTTCCAAGACATGTTCCTCACTAGTAGCATGATCAGAAAGTTGCTGCCTCTAAATTCATTGAACTCCAGTTTCTCTCATATGAAAAATGGGAATGCCACCTGCTTCCGAGGGCTATTACGAGAATTAAATGTGACATCTCCCAGCACAACTGGAGATATCTAGCACCCTGCTTACGGAATCACTACCCTACAGACCATCATTCTCCTCCCCATTTCCACTGCCAGATAGAATGATACAGAAACAAAAACTAAGTGTATATTCTAACATTCTAACTCCACCTTATCCATCCCTCCTCCACAGCAAGGTATTAACAATTTACTCTCTGGTTTCTATGCCTAAAATAATTTATGTACTTTTTACCCCTGCACTGACTTTGGGAAAGTTACAAGAAGGCCAGCCCAGTTTAGGCAATCCATTCAGCAACAAATTTTCTTGAGTGTCAACTGGAAGATTGAGTTCCAGGCACTAAGGAACAACAGTGAAGAAACAAATACAAAAAAACGCCCTCATGGCACTTACATTCTAATGAAAAAAAAAAATGGGTGACTAAATATTCCAAATAAGTGAAGCATGCTACTTTAACTGTATATTTTCAATTAAAAATTTAAATTCCAAGATTCTCTACTAAATGCTGTTTTTTTCACTGTTTGACAGTTCTTGCAACACTTTTCAGAAATGCTATTAAAATGGCCTAACAAAAGTAATGAAATATCTGCAATCTACTTGAATGATAAAATTCAATTATTAAATTTTCTTTACTCCACTCCCATAGTTTTAAAAGTACCAATGCCACTCTTATAAGGATGATTTCCAAAGAAAGTGACATCTATTACAGTGGCTGTAAGATTACTGCTTTCAAGTCTTTGTCAAACCAATTTTGCATATCAATCCAATTTTATTTGAAAGGTATTTTATGGTTTCTATTCAAATCAATTCTCTTAAGTGTTTCTCACACTTGGTTTCAATATCATATATCATTCCTTGCATAAGATTTAAAGTAACTGCTAAATATATTATAAAAAATTATAAACAGTCTATAGATATTAAAAAGTCAATCTCTAAGTTAACTCTATCATGCTCCCCAGATCACCCTATAAATAACTTTAAAAAATTAAGAAAACTTGATGTCTGATAAACTAAATTCTAAAGATTTCAGGAAATTGTAGATGTATATCTACCCCAACAATACGATAATGCTTTTCACAAACATACCCATAAAATCATTTATATGCTAATTTCCTATTAAAGTCTAAGCAGGTATATTTAATTAAAGTAGTGTGCCAAAAATATGAGGGTCAAGTAAACTATAAAATATTTTAATGATGGAATTAAAATCTTGTATATTTTCCTAAGCATATATGTCAACTATCAATAGTACAAAATCATCTAATGGATGAAGTATAAAGTGAAACAAAGAAAATAAACTTCACTTTCCAAAGCAAGAGGAAATAAGTCTTACAATTTTACATATCCAAAATAACAACAAAAATTTATTTCTAATACAGCTGGGTAAACAGGATATCAAGAAATTATTCAAATGATTTATTTCCCAAAATACACTGAAAAAGGTAATTTCCCCATACAGACTGATGCTTGCAGTTTTTAAATTTCCCATCCATAATGGTGACTCTATATTTAGGAATTAATCTCAAATTGTATGTGTACTTGTTTTTTACTTTATTCACATATCAGTGTCCTCTGTTATTGATTCATCATTAAATAATATGCATCTTGAGGTTTTTAAGATTGAGAACAGATGAATGTAATTTTCACCTTATATAGTCACTTACTTTCCCTTTCCGAATTAGGGTTACATTTGAAAAGTGGGAGGGTACGATTAGGGTAGTCCCTAGCCACAACACAGAATGACTTTCTGTGTAATACCAACTGACACAGGTGAGCTTTTAACATTTTCACCAGCTCCTATCATTGAACTAATTAGCCCAGACAATAACATACAATCGTTAAATACTGGTGATAGGAAAGAGTTATCCGTAGAGGGAATTTCTGGTTCTAGATTTAAAGTTTAAAGCTTTCAGTATAGTCTCAAGGTGACTTACACCAAAACAAAGCTCATTTTCATTTTTGGTCATAGCACAATACTAGAGGGAGAAATCTAGTCACAGAATTTACATCCCTGCCAGGGTCCTGATGGAGCATTTTAAACGTGTCATTTAAGCAATGCAAACAGTGCATTTGATACATCATCTCAGAAAGGCCCAGGCCATCACAGCTTCTGACAATAAGCTGTATGTTAAAGTTGTATTTATTATGTAAATGATCAGAGGTCCTGACACTGTTATCTTTAAAAGAAAAATCTTTCCAGAAAGTGTATGTTGAATTAATATCTATGAGGGATCTTAAAAGGAGGAGTAAAGTGAGAGGTGGGAGATAAATAGAATCTAGAATTGTCATAATGCCCATGAATTTTTCAAGGTCTGCTACATACCCTGGAATCATCACGAAACCTTGTAGAAGAGATGATTCCAAGTCCCACAGAGAAAGTTCTTTGTTCATTATTACTTTCATCTTTTCTGTCACTATAGAGAGCTTCTTCAAATCAAGATAAATTGCTTCACAAGCCTTACAAAGACAGAAAAACGGGGATATGCTGGCAAAGCTGATGCTTGAAAAAGGGAAGAGGTGCATGCTCACTTCAGACATTGTTCCATCTGGAGTAAGTTCCCTCTTCCTTTTTCTTCTCCTCCTCCTTTTTGCAGAAAATCCCACCCATCTTGAAACATTCAGTTCAAGTTCTACCTCTTCCACAGAGATGACCCATATTACTGCAGCCCACACGCATTTTGCCAGTAGGAACAAATCCTGTAAAGTTAACTGGGTATATAAACATAACTCATATCTAGTCATAATATTCTTTTGTTATACACCAATTTCTCGAGGTCCTCACGCTTCTTTTAATTTTTTAAATCCCACTTAGAGCTTAATAACACTTAAGATGTGTATTAAGTGTGGCCCTGGCCCACTAACGAAGTGCACAAATGGCATCAGAAACCGTAGAGTCTAAAATGAAGCAGCTCACAGATGAAGTTTCCAGATCTGTACAAGTTCTCCAGCCATATCCACATGCTCCTTAGCTGAGTCAGAGGGTACAGCCTGGAAATGAACCAGTTTCTCTCAAAAAACCAAGAGGAAGACCCCGGCAGAGGAAGACCTGTCATTTCTAGGCTACAGTCTCCTTCCATGGCTGTTAAGAGCGCTAAGAATCAGGTTGCCCGAATTTTAAGTCCCGATCACACTCGACACTATCTAAATTAAACAGTCTGACCCTCGACTTCCCCTTATGCAAAACAGGGATGTTAATGGTATCTATCTCATCAGGTTGTGGCTAACATAAACTGAGATCATGCAGTCCAAGAAAAGGCCTTAGCACAGTCCCTATAGTAATAAGACAACCGCAATATTGTCAGCCTATTTATAAAATGAGTGAGCTGACCTAGGTCATCCTTAAGGTCTCTTCCATTGCCCATATTCTACGGTCCTGTGAGAACAGGAACCAGAATGCCAGAAAGGAGTGTCCCCTCCAGCCAAACAGCGCTCTCTGCATCCTTTGAACAAATGACAGCCTGTAGGCAGTGCTTCTCGGGCAATTAGCGGGACAGGAGGCTAAACGGACTGGGCCCTGTCCTCGTTACTGGGTGTTGCCATCCGTCCTCACTCCCCTCGTCCCTTAGGCCTGGAAGCACTGTGAGCGCCTACTGAGCGCTGGACCCAGCCTCTGCCCCAGGAGGCTCGCGCGGATGGAGTTGGGGGTGGTGGAGGGAGGGCGCCACTCACTTGTTCCTGCGGATCCAGTCGATGAGGGCGCGCACCTCGGGCACGTCGTCCAGGGACGGGGGCTCGCCGGTGCTGAACTGATCCGGGAAGCTGCGGTTGAGGTCGCGGCCCCGACTGTTGTCCCGGCCGCTGGCCCCGGGAGGGCCGCTGTCGCTGAGGCCGCAGTCGCCCTCATGGGCGCGCTCGAAGCCGTCGGGGTTGAGGCTGGGCAGCAAGTACACGTCGGTGGTGTTGAGCAGGCGGACCAGGCGCGGGTCCCCACGGCGGTAGCCAGCAGCCAGCTCGCGGGCCAGGTAGATGAGCACCTGGCGGGACACGGTCTCGTCGCCGTGCATGTTGCCCACCAGCTTCACCTGCGGCCGGCCGGGCAGAAGCGGCCCCGCAGCGTCGGGCCCCGCGTTGCCGTCAGGAGGCGGCGGCCCCAGGCCGGCCGTGAGGCGCAGCACCCACAAGGGCCGGCCCTCCACCGAGTTGCCGATGCTGAAGAGGCGGGCCAGGCCCGGGGGCCCCGCCGCCGCCGCCTCCTTCAGCGCCAAGCCCAGCTCCTCTCCGTGGTAGTAGCGGTCGAATTGACCCTCGTCCGCCTCGGTGCCCGCGCTCGTCGTCGTCGTCGTCGCCTCCGCCTTCTTGATGTGCGCTGCCCGGGCCGGGCTCCTTAGCAGCAGCAGACACAGCAACAGCGGGAGGCGCCCAGACCGCCAGGGCGGCCGCGCGTCCCAGTCGCTCGCCATCTTCCAGCAGCGCCGCTAACCCCGGCTCCGTTCCCGGGGCTCCGCGCTCCAGGCGGCCGGGGCCCGCCGGATCCCCTTCGCTCCTAGCAACCCCATCCCGCCCTCCGGCCGCAGCCAATCGCGGGCGGGCCTTCTGTGGCGTCACGCCGGGGGCGGGGCTGTCCTTAAAGCAGCAGATCCCCGCTCTGGGCGTCCCTTCCTCCAGTCGGGGGAGAGTTTAGTCACTCTCTTCCTTGGTCAAGGTTCCTGTCACTCTCTTTCCCTCCTCCCCGTTTCCTCTTTTGCGTTTGCTCCGCTTCTCTACTCGCTCAGTCTCTTCTTTATGACTTGCCCCTTAAATTCTCACCCCTTTTTCTCTATGTACTCTTACAAGCTTTCTTTCCATTTTTGTAGCAGCTTTTCCCAGCTGCGCTTTAACGCTTAGAATCAAGAATCGAAAGAATCAAAAGGTTCGAAAGAATCAAAAGACTCGGAAAAATTCAAAAGGTTCGAATGAATCTACTGTGGACGAGCCAAAGGACGCCTCAGCCCTTTCTGCCTTGCACCACCGCAGTCGTCCTTCTTAGGCTTGAGCCCAGCGCTCCGCAAAGTGGTTGAAGAAAATGGGACACTTGGAGTGGCAGAGGGCTCACTACCTCTTTCCAATTTTTAGTTTGTGTTGTAAGAAGGTGTCTTCTTTTTGTTTAGTGGAAATCTGCTGTGTAGTAGGCTCCCTTTGTGTTAATGGATATATTAATTTGGTGTTACCCCAGGTTATTTTACAGTGTGCTGGTCTCAGAACCTCTGTGGGCAGATTTCATTTCATGGTTCCCTTGCCCACCTCCCACACCTCTCCTAGGCAAGTTGTTTGCTAAACTATGGCCTTAGAATGACATTTCTGGAAACACTTGCTTGATGAGAATAATTCCTGAATGCCTCAAATCTGGCAAGTACATTGTTTTATCTGCTAGAGAAGAGATCTTTACACTGGTCTTTAAAGTAGGCTTTAGTGACTTTAGCTTGAAAAAACAAATCCCTCACAATCCTTTTATCCAGTGTGAAATTCTACCCATCAAGCAACATAATTGTAATATCTGTTCAAGTTCCTTCTTTCAGAGCTAGGTGTTTGAAGGCTCCTTCCTTGAACTATGATTGAACCCTAATATGAATAGGAAAGAGTTAATTCATTCTTTAATCAAATGTTTATTGAGCAACTACTGTATGCCAGAGCTAAGTGCTGGTAAGCAATTCACTCTGCTCAGTTAGAGACTGGATACTGTTTGTGATAAGTGGTACAATAGAGATATGGGGGCCCAGGTGAGGGAAACCTCACTCAGCCCAAGGAGGAGTAAAGGAGAAGGAGAGATACTGGGAGAGGAAGGGAGGAATTCTGGGTAGAAGGAGGAACAAGCACCAAAGGCTGCAAGGGTTGGAGAGCAATTCTGGGAACTGCAGGCAGATCAGGATTGTGAAGGAGCTCACAGGTGTGGAGGACACAAGCCAGAGAAGCAGGATCAAAGCCCAAAGAGCCTCACAAGTCAGGCTCTGGGGAGCACCTCGATCTATAAGACCATGGAGAGCCATTGATGGATTTTAAGCTATTTAGAAAAATCCCTCTGACAGTAACATGGAGAATGGAGTGGAAGGTCCAAGACTTGAGACCAAGAAACCTGTAAGGATAATATAATCCAAGAAGATAAGGCTCTGAACCCTCAAGGGCAGTGTCAGTGGAGGCAGAAAGAAGGAAATGGGTTTGAAAGACTTTAAGGAGGGAAAGTGGACAAGATCTGGTGACAGAGAGAAAGGACTGTAGGCTGCCTTCAAGTTATAGCCAAAGCAACTTGCAGGTGTTCACTGAGATATAGGACAGGAGAAAGTGCAGGCTTAGGTGAAGATGATGACTTTAGCACAGTCACACTGGTCCTGTGAGCGCCTCTTCCCAGTGCTTGTCTGGTTTAGTGCACCTCAGACACAGCAGCTGCAAGTCATCAGAAACAAAGCCCCAACTCTGCACAGAGACCACTCCCCCACAGGAGTACTTAATCATTACACTGTGCACTTTTACAATAATCCTAATCAAAGAAGCCCCAGGGGACATGTTAACCTCTAATCAAATATTTCCTTTTCTACCATTTCACTCTCCTTTGAAACCTCTTCCTGCCAACTCACTCCTGCAGCCCCACCTAGAGAGGCAATAAATAAACAAGCATGAGAGCAGTGAAATAAAGTGATGTAACTTGAGCCAGCACCCTCCCAGGAATCCTCAGCCCTCCTGCCTTGCAGTTGCAGCCTCTTTCAAGTCTGAAGCCTCTGTCCTAAGCAGGTACTCCGAGCTGGTTGTTAGAAGTGAAACCCTAAGCTCCCGACCCTGTCATTGCTTACTGGAGGGGAACCTCCAACTAAACAATTTCAGCTGCCCCTGAGAAGTCTTGAACCTTGTGACAGGTGTCCCTTTTCTCCTTCCCACAAGGAAAGTCTTGGCCTCACAAGTGTGAGAACTTAGGAAAAGGCTTCCTACTCACAGAAGCAGAGTGGTAATGACCTGGATTTTTTAAAACACGGCAGAGCTATTGGATGGCCTGCCTGACTTCAGTAACCACTTTTTAGAAAAGACTCATAGGTAATTGATACATGACATAGATTGTGAACTTGTAAATGTCATGTTGTCTGGCAGAAACACCCACAGACTTACACATTCAATTTGACATGTTTAAGGACCACCCATCCAGTGAAAGTTCTGCTGTGCTGGGTGCAGGAGGATTGGAAGATGAATGAAGGATTTCCCTCTCCTAGGAGGCAGCGTCTGGTGAGGAAGATAGAACACAGACAGGCTAGAATGTGTCCACAGGGCCGGTGCTATGTAACAGGTTCTGTGCTAAACCCTTTACATTGGTTGATAAATCTAATCCTCACAACAGTCCTGAAGTAGGTACTATTATCTTTCCCATTTCAAAGATAAAAATACTGAGGCACAAGATCTTACAGCTAGCAAGCCACAGATCTAGGACTCAGACCCAAGGAGTCTGGCTTCAGAGTCTGTATGTTTATAAAAAAAGAAAAAACTGCTTTTTTGTAGTGAACTAAAAAAAAACCAAAATGTAACAAAACCAAAAACCGAAAAAACCCTGCTGTTAGAACACAGAGAAAAAAGCAACTAATTGTGATGAGTCAGAGAAAATTTCATAAATACTGTTAGATCATGAGCTTTGGCTGAGTTCAAATTCTAGAACAACCCTTTTCTAGCTGTTTTAACTTGGAGGAAGTTATTTCATTTTTCTGAGGATTAAATGAGATGATCCATGTATAATATTTAATGGAATATTTGATACTTATCATATAACAGACTTTCAGAAATCATCATTATTTTTAGTTTGGTTTTTTTTTTCCTGTATTTTTTTCTGTTCAGGAAAAATAAAATGGAGGAAAGGGCAGTGAGGCCAGTGAGGATAAAGGGACAGAGGCATGCAGTCAATGGTGGCTGGAATATAAGCTGTGTTGGGAGGAGCAGCAGGAGCCATGGCTATGAAAGTGGGATAGTGCCAGATGATGGAAGGCTTTAAATATCATGTTAAGGTGGTTTTGCTTTATTCCACAGCAAATGAAGAACACAGACAGCTTTTTATGAAGAGAGTGGTGTGGCTCATACCTGTGTTTTAGCAAGAGAATTCCAGGGGCTGTGTGGGGCAGACTGAAAATCAGTTCCCATCCAGACAAGAGCTGATTCTGGCTAGATTAGTGAGGACAGAAAGGAGAAGAAAAATTAGAAAAATATTTGGGTTATTAGATTGACAAGATTTAGCAACTGCTTGGTACAAGGGAAGAAGAAGAAATAAAAGATGACTTTCACAAACTAGTGAGCCTGACTAGGTAGATGGCCTTGCCAGTATTCAAAGCATGCAAGACTAGAGAAAATCTCTTTGAGATGAGGACTAAATTGAATTGACCATTGGATTTAGCAATGCAGAGGAGCGGGAGACAAGATGGTGGAGTAGAGAAACTCACAGCTCGCCCTCTCCCACAAATAAACCAAGCAATGAAGAAGTTACTGATGACCTTTATAAGTGCGGTTATGATGGAATGGTGCAGGGAAAACCTCAAGGGAGTGGGTTTAGGAGAGACTAGAAGGTGATAAAGTGGAGTTGGGGAAATAATTCTTTTGAGGAGTCTGTAAAGGGAGTAAAAAATGGGACAACACTGGATAGGGAAGGAAAGCCAAGAGAGTTTGGAGGGCTTTGGGTTTTTTTTAAGATGGGAGGAATTCCAGGTTGTTTATATATTGATGGGAATGATTTAGTAAAGAGGAAAAATTTGACAATGCATTAGAGGTGGGGAGAATTGCTGGAGCCAAGCCTGTGAATATGAGGAGTCAAGATGGAACAGGATCTAATACATCAGTGGAGGATTGGTCTTAGGTAGGAGCACAGACACTTCACCTGTAGTCACAAATGGAATGGCAGAATGTGTGGCATAGGTTCAATTAGGTGACATATGGGAGCTGGTGGATGTTCTCTGCTGATTGCTTTTATTTTCTTAATGAAATGAGAAGTAAAGCCATCATCTGAGAGTAAGAATGTTGTAGCAGGTGCTGAAGGTTTGAGGAAATCGAGAACAATGTGAAACAATCATCTCAAAGAGTGAAGGAGAGAAATGGAGAGTAATAACTTTCAGCCATTGACACTTAATAGGGACCAGCAGTTTTTTTTTTTAACACATCATCTAGACTTGCTAATGAGACATGTAACAGAAGGGTTTATTTTTATTTGTTGGTTTTGTTTTTACAGAGTTTATTCTTACTTTCTTGGAGTCTTTAACTTTCCAGGCCAAAGAGAAATAAAAGATGTTTATTGAAATCTCTTTCAAAATTTGCCCTGGGTTAGGTAGGCCTATTTTATTTTAATTTTACTCAAGCCTGATTCTAGGGCATAGACATCCTGCTGCCCAGACATGAGGCCATGACAGAATTTGATCTGTATTTCCAAAAGACTCACTATTTGCCAGCATCAAATGGACAGCAGTTCTAATCTCAGGAGGAAATGAGGGAGAGAAGCAGGTATCAATTACTTTTAGTTGTACATATCAAAAAACCTGACTCATTCTAGCTTGAATAATAAATGGGATTTATTGGCTCATATAACTGAGAAGCCCAAAGGAGAAGCCTGGATAGAGGCGTACCTTTATCCTGTGGCTAAATGGTCACCAAGCACCTGGTTTCTCTTTGTCCCTTGACCCTGCCTTCTACAATGTTCGCTTTATTCTAAGTCTGACTCCCCTTGTCATCCCAAGAGGGCTGCCAGGAGCTCCCAAAGCCACATGCTTTCTCATTCATACTCAGCAAGAAACAGAGGATACCCTTGTCCTATCAATTTGCTGCATTACACTCAGATTGGATCACCTGCTGACCCTTGAACCATTCACTACAGCTGGTTATGGGAGATGGTGTATGCTGATTGGCTTAGCTTAGGATATGAACTCTACACTGCTGGGCCTGGGGATGGAATCTAATTCCCAGGAAATACATGGATCCTGAAATGGAAATCGGGGCCTATGGTAAGGCAGATGTGGGGAATGGAAGCTGGGAAGACAACCAGTCAATACCAACCTGCTTTTCACCATCCAAGTGAAAGCAGCAGGACCTTTTACTCACTCAGCACTTAAGAGGCATAACTGTGTGCCCTGTCCTGGGATGAGGATAGAGGCAGGTGGAGGAAGAAATAAAGGAGAAGGAAGAGGAAGTGCTGCAACACAGTGAAATAAGCAATAGTACGTATCAAGTGGTGATGACCAGTCCCTGCCTGGGGTTTTAGAGTTTACAGCATTGTAGTTTGTCTCACTAATCCTCATAATTTGAAAAGGAATATTTGCACTTATTTTTTGGCTGTCCAGCATCTGAACCCCTTCCCCTCATTTGGGGGAACCCTCCACCTTAGGGGTCTCGGTGGAAGGCAGAGCCTTCCCTCACTATGCAAGCTGAAAATGCCTCCTGGAACATGGGCATGTAGCCTCGGTTTGGCCAAGCAGATGAACTTGTGACGGACTTTGATTTGGGAGCCAGTTGCTGCTTGAACTAAGAAGCAGAGTCTGTGGATAATTCTTTTTGGCTGTGGTATGTGAGGGTGTCCACAACATACAATTTGAGAGGTGACAGAGCAAACAGAACATTCGGCTCCCAGCACCAGTGGGGGTGGCGGGACAAGCTGCAGCTGTTGGTACTTGTGAGACTAGCAGCAGGTTTCTAAGTTCTGCCACTTGCTTTAGGGCATTGTTCCTATCTGTGTATGACCCCCTAGCAATTCTGTGAGCCAACCAGTATCCTTTCTGTAAAGCCATTTTCAATCAGAATCCATTTCTGAGGCTGCAACTAATTGAAATACAACCCTTTGAGGTTAGTATCATCATCATTATTCAGGTGAAAGCACAGGTTCTGAGAGATTAAGTAACTGGTGCCTAGGACCACATTCTCTTCCAACTTTAAACCTCATACTTTTCTCAGTACATGCCTCATTCACATAAAGGAGAAACTGAGAAAGGCTCCTTCATTCTCAAAACAGTCCCTTCTTCTCGTCTGTCTTATGCCTAAAAGGTACCACTAGAGAGGACTTCCTCTGGGTCTGAAAGCTTTTTCCCTCAATTAAAAGGAAAACACTCCAGGGATCTTGAAATCTTGTCAGCTGACACCAGGATGGACTTGTTTAACAGCTGCTTGAGAGTAAGTGCCCATGAAAGTGGGACACAGGTGGGTAAGACAGGAAAGGGAGAGAAACACTAAAAGAGGAGGAATAGAGTTGCCATGGGACTGGAGCAAAAAACAGAACTTGCCTCTATATTTCTATGAAGCATCTTTAGTTTGCTGGCTTAGCCCACCGAGGTCAAGAGTGATGTCAGTAGGGGAATCCCCAGGGGGGACTAGATTGCTTCACGCCGATGGTTCTCAACCTTGCTTACCCTTCAGAATCCCCTAGGGAGCTTTTTGAAAATACAAGTGCAGGGGGAATGGGAATGGCTGCTGGATGGATACAGGGTTTCCTTTCAGGGTGAGGAAAATATTGTGGAACTAGATAAAGCTTGTTGTTGCACAATATGGTGAATGTGCTAAATGCCAATAAACTGTACACTTTAAAATGGTTAGTTTTATGTTATGTGAGTTTTAACTCAATTAAAAAAAAAAACTAGCTCCCTGAATTTCCTGAGAGGGGAGAGGGTGATAAAGAGCATGTGTGAGGGTGGAGGAGTTTCAGAGAAAAGACTGGAGGAAGCTGTTGAGAAGTGTGAGACTTCAGGAGAGAAACACCTATAAGATAACTTCAGGGAAGGCTTACCAAACTTTACTTTTCAAGGCTTCCATGGGAATTGGATTTCGATTCCTTTTGGATGTGACTCTGCTGAGACAGGGCTGAGTATAGCATAGTTTTACTTGGGTTACCTTATACCTGTTTTGCAAGTCTTCCCAAGGCTGGCCCTAGAGTCTAGCAACAAATTCAAATGGGACCAAGTGCTCTCTTGCCCAGATGTAGTAAGTAAGTTATGCCCAGGTCCAAAGACGTCTTCCAATAAAAACAGCAATGAACTGGGACTGTGTGCTCTTGCATAAAGGCCCCAGGGCACAACTCACACCTCTTAACCAGAAAAATAATTCAGTTACCAGGGATACTTTGGCAGTCAGCAATTTCAGCCTCTAATTTTGATGAAAATACTTGCCGAGACTGAACTGGCACAAACAAAGCACATTCACACCCAGCCAGCTGGACTCCATCTCAAGAGTACAGGATGAAGCTACAGAAGGTGAAGAGAGTGATACTATTTATGGGAACAATCTGCAGTCATCTCTCTGTTGTAGGTCTGGGTGAAAACAGCACAAGGGAATTATGACAGTTGCGAGGAGAAAGCAGCTACTGAAATGCTACTAGCCCACACAAAAGCCACGGCTCCCTTGGAGACCCCAAGACACAGAATAAGGCAGTGGGTTTGCAAAACGATGCTCCTAAGAAGCAATTACTAGCTCATGCTCAATAGAGAAGGGAAACGTTTTATGCAGCACCCAAGAAAGGAAAGAACAGGCAAGGAAACCAGATAAAACAGGCTGAACTGATGCAACCAAAGATAAGACAGAACAGATGGATATTATGGCAAATCGCTAGGGACACCAGAGCAGATGTTCCTGTCAGGTTCTTTAATGGGGCTTCCCAATGTCGCCCTACCCCTCACTCCCATCTTTGTTACTTTCCCAGCACTTCATTCTACTCTGTGTGTCTTCCATCCATTTGTTGAGTCATCCAACAGAACTTGACTAAGCATAATCTCTATGCCAGATCCAGTACAAGGCTCTGGACATACAGAAGTGAGGAAGACACAACTATGGCTAAATTAAGATGAGTCTCAGAAAAAAAACAGTAGGGGGAGGATATAGCTCAGTGGTAGAGTGCATGCTTAGCATGCACGAGGTCCTGGGTTCAATCCCCAGTACCTCCTCTAAAAATAAATAAATTAATAAACCTAATTACCTCCCCCCAAAATAAAAAAATAAATAAATAATTTTAAATGTGAAATTATAAAAAATGCTTAATAAAATAAATTAAAATTATGAAAGAGTCTCAGAGTCTTAAGAAGTAAAGAGGTGATAATAACCCCTTCCCAAAGGAAATTCAAAATAAAATTTTATTTTTCAAAATGACACAAACCTTACATATATTCTAGAATCAAAATAGCTTCTTTCTAGATTTGGGGATTACAAAATTCAGATTACATTAGAGATGAATGTTTCTCTCACTCTCATTTTGGTCCCTGCTTTGCTGGTGCCTTAAGGTGTAACCCAGAAATGGACAATTTCCTTGCCCTTAACATGCTCATAAGAGGGAGGATGGACTCTTCCTTTCTGGCTACCTGCTCTTCTCTTTCCCAACTTCTGGTAGCCACCATGGCTGTAAATGAGTAGAGGAAGGATGGGATGGCAACAGGGAGAGGAATTAACATTCTGAAAAAGGGGCCAGCTTTTTGCTGACAAAAATCCCACAGAATCATCGGGCTTTCACATCAGGCTGCTGAATGCACTCGTGGGAGCTGTGCTTCAGGATATGGAGAAGGTTTTAAGAGGAAGAAAACGAAGATATCAGAGGGATGAAATGACTTCCATCTTAACGATAAACTAAATCATTTCATACTTTTTTTTTTTTTTTTTTTTTTTGGCGGGGGAAGGTATTAGGCTTGTTTGTTTATTTATTTATTTAATTTTTAGAGGATGTACCAGGGATTGAACCCAGGACCTTGTGCATGCTGAGCATGCACTCTCCCACTTGAGCTACACACTCCCCTCCTCATTTCATACTTTCAACACTATCTAAATTTATAGAAATTGGGAGGTTATATGACCCAAATCATAAAGATATGGCTTCAGTAAAAGTAGCCTTGTCCATCGTGCCCTTGAACACTAGAACTAGAGGTCATTTCTTGTAACTGAACTCAGGTACCATTGGAATCTAGTGGCTAAATCCTACGGATAATGTTAAACCAGGCAGGACTTGAAGAACGGTAGGTCCACAGAAAACCAGTATAGGAATGGGTCAAGACTGGGGAGGAAAAGAGAATTCCCAAGATAGCTTCCAATAGCCAAAATAATTAGACTTGGAACTTGGAAATTGTAGAAAAAGAAAGTTTCCAAAGTTCAGAACTGGACAGTGGAAGAGGAGTTAAAAGCCAGTGATTTACTGAGCAGTGTTGGTTTCTAAAGGCAACATTAAATAGTCAACTGAGAATATGAAAAAGAGAATGTCAACATATTAACAAGGTGGGGTAGGCCTGCCAGGAGGCATAGATGAGATTTTGGCTACTGGGCCAAACAGAATGTTGCTCAAGTGGCACTCCTCTCCCGCTTCTTAAGTTAGCCCGAGAGACCATACGAGCCAGAACCTAGATGTGGTTCGTGGATGGTTAGATAAGCCCACAGATGAGAGATGCGCAGTGAGTTGAGTGAGATTAGAAGTATCTGGGCTATAATCTCAAACTTGTGGTTATCAGTGAATTGAAGAACCAGGGTTCCAAGACTTTCAGATATCATGAAAATACAAACTTTTCTTAAAAATCAGGGTGAGTATATAGGCAACTATCATTTTATTTGCCTCTACGAGTACTCTGCTTCTTTGGAAACAGCCCTTCCCCATCACAAACATAGTTACGGCGGGGCGGCCCTGTCACAGTTTCTCCATGCTCCAGCTATAGAGCAGGCACATAACACAGATTGGTCTCCACCATAAATATGGTGATTGGTTCAAGGGCGGCACGATTCCCAAGCCAGGATAATCAGAATTCTCTAACTGGAACTAATGGAAAGGTGCTTTCTTTCAGCTGGAAGGCTGTGTGGACGAAAGCTTAGACTTGCTTGAAGATAAAGTTCCGATTTCGTGGAGACAACTGAATTTTGAGAATGAACCCCAACATGCAAAGAGAGGCAGGGAGGAGAGGCTCTGTGGGAGAGTGATCTGAAGGTAACTCCAGTCACTCCTGAGGGCAGCCCACCCCCTCTCTGCCCTCTGGTTTGGTTGCAGAGGCAACACATTTTGCTTTCCACTTAAACTAGTTTAAGTTGTGTTTCTTCGGCTTTTATCCAAAGAATCCTGTCCTAGCAAAGCCATCTGGCAATATTCCTGAAGGAAATTAATTGCCTGGGAATTTATTGAAAGTTGCATGGGCACTTAGCAGACACCAACTAGAATGGTTAAAACTTTTAAAATTGACAGTGCCAAACGGTGATACACAAGAATGTTCATAGCAGATTTATTCATAATAGTTCCAAAATGGAAGCATTCCAAATGAGAATGGATATACAAATTGTATATATTTATACAATGGCATCACACTTAGCAATTAAAGGTAATGAATTACAACAATGTGGCTGAATCTCAAAAATATTAGGTGCCAGACACAGAAGAGTACATACTGTATGATTTCATTTATATTAAGTTCTAAAAGAGGCTAAACGAATTGTGAATGTACTTAATACCACTACACTGTATACTTAAAAATTATTAAAATGTTGATTTCCAATTAGCCTGGCTTCAGGCTCTTCAAAGGTGTAGTATCCAGTTGTCTGTCGTTGTGCTTTCTTTTTTTTTTTTAACATTTTTTATTGATTTATAATCATTTTACAATGTTGTGTCAAATTCTGTGCTTTCTTTAAGACACATCGGTTGCAGTGTTTTGGTATGCATTCTCATAAATGGTGATCTTCTATTAAAATATTGCATTTTTCCTAATTAAAAAGGATGGTAAATTTAAGTTATGTGTATCTTAGCATAATTTTTAACAAAGAGTATTGGAAAAAAGTTACGTACGGGCTGACATGTAACTGTCTTCTTTTTATTTTGCCAAGTAAGGACATTGAAAACCTGCCATCTCCTATCACCTGCATCTCATAAAAAGAGAAATATTTTTGAAATGAAAGAAATGTAAGGACATAGTCTCAGGATAAAGGATAGTTCTTTCCCCAAAAATGACATTTGGACATGTTCTCTCACATTATTCTTACTTCTGTTTTATTACAGATTAATAAAAATAAAAATTCTTCCCATATCAGCACCAGTTTAGAGACCAGAGTTTGGAACTGCTACCAGTAGATACTACAAAGTGGGGGTTGATGGCATCAGTATTGATAAAAACCCTGAGCCCACCAAACCATCATTCTGACCCAATATGATGTCTGCAGAGTCCTGAAAGCATGCTTTCATTCACGTGTGGAAGAATACCAGGCAAAAATGTCCCAGAGACGGCTTCTGAAAGACTGAAGATCGGAGAGGCCTCTTCACCAGAGGATGGCAGTGAGGTCTGGGGAAACAATGTCCTTCTCATCCTGACCCCATCAGAGAGCATGCTTGCGGCTCTTCTGCACATACGTGTGTTCTAATTTGTGTGCCTTATATAGGGTGCCTGCGTAGCCAGCAAAAGCTCTTGCAGCTACGGCTTCCCAGAAGCCAGGAAGTGAAGCAACCCAGCATTGACACAGCCAAGGAGGCTGAGTCTGCGTGGGTGGTGGCAAGGTGAGAAGAAAATGTAGTAAGTGTGAAACCACAGGGAAATTCATAGCTGGTTCCAAGGTTCAACCTTTGAAGTGAGTGGAGTCCCAGAAAATTCTGGGAACTTGAACGCTGACTAAACTTCAGGTGCCTGTTTAGGAAACAGGTGAATGGGCATCACAAAGTGAGGTGGTCAGGAATTTTCAGGGTCTGCATGCAGCCTACCCACTTCTTATTCTTTAAGTAGCATTAAAATATTTTATTAAATTAGCATAACAAAATTCCTTAATAATACCACCAAAATTACTTACATATTATTAAAGCAAGACACAGTTGGAAGGAATCAATGTCATGTGATTTAATATGATAATCTCAGCATTTGTATACATATAGTACATCAAATACGATTTTAAGTATCTTTTCTATGTTGTCTCCTCCTAGGTAAGTAGCTGCAATATCAGGGAAAAAATCTGATATGTTAAGGCATATTTTAAAATATAATGGCATACTTTCAGAAAAATCATAAATAACTTACTGTCTTTTTTTTAATGGAGGTACTGGGGATTAAACCCAGGACCTCGTGCATGTTAAGCATGCACTCTACCACTGAGCTACACCCACCCCCTTGAAAAATCATAAATAAGGACAAAAAAATGTTTATGTCCCTCCCGTGGGGATTGCCTCTTCACCCTTCTCAAGTTCTCATACCCTATGCCAGTCTGTGCACCTAGAGGGGGGCTCTCTATGCCCTGCTTAGGCTCTGATACCTTTATGAGATCACCCCCACACATGAACAACTTCCTTATATCTGGCTCAGACTCTGAACCCCACATTAAGCCACCACCACCACCACCACTCCACATGGATACCCTTCTCTCCCTGCACAGGCTCCAACTCCTTGCACTCCAACACAGGCACATTGCTCAGATTCTGGTGCCCACCCTGTGCTGGGCTGCTTCTTTGAGTGGATGCTCTCCCCACAAGCTCTGACACTCCCGTGCTGGACCACATCATGGCATGGATATCCTCCTCACTTTGATTGCCAGCTTTTCTTCCTTGTTCAGACTTGTAGGCCCTGTTGTGCAATACCTGTAATTGTTTTGCCTTTTTTCTAGATTTACACAGATTCAATTTCATAACTAGTCTTGTTATAATCCTATTTTCCTCATTCCTTAGTTTTTCATTCTGAGATGTCTTAATTGGCTGGATTTCATCCTCAGGTAGCCTTTTCAAAAAGCTACTTGTAGGTGCCTTACGTGAGCCAAGCCTTGGCACATTTGAGACTATCTGTTGGTTTCCTTCATATACAGGTAGAAATTTAGCTGGGTATAAAATTCTTGGGTCACCCACATTTCTCCTTAGACCTTTGTAAACATTGCTCTATCACCTTCTGGCATGGACCATTGCTGTGACTACATTTGAACCTAGCTTTATCTCTTCCTGTTACAAGTGACTTGTGTTTTTTGCCTAGATATGCATAAGATTTTGCACTTAATTCATGAGTTTAGTTATTTCATGTGACTATGTCATGTTTCTATGCTTTTGTGTTAATTTTTCCTACAACACAATGTATCCTTGAAATTTGTAGATTCTGTTCTTCATATCAGGAAAAATATATATATATATAATCCCATTGATAAGGTCTCCATTCTCATGACTTAATTACCTCCCAAAGACCCCCCACCAATCATATTGGGGGTTAGGATTTCAACATACAAATTCTGGGGGGACACAAACAATTCAGAATATAAGGAAAATTATTATTTTAAGTATGATCCAAATACGACACTTTTAATGTTCTTTCTCAGTTCAGGTTTCAGATTCTAAAATTCTGTGAATGACCTTTAGTGTGTGTTTGAGTCTGTGTGTACACATTTGAGCACGTGAGCATATACTTTTCATATGAACCAGTAAAACAATACCAAATATCTGCTACATGTATGCCACTGTTTACAGCAATATTAAACAGGAGAAAAACTTATTCAGGAACAGATATATCACAGGGTCCAGGTTTTATGAGCATGTGAATGTGCAGACTATGATGTAATAGGCTGAGATAAGAGCCCAGTAGTCAATTTGTTTTCCAAGAACTACAATGACCAGACAATAATTAGAACTAATTTTTATTTAACCTTAAAGTATGCTTAAACACTGTACAGGGCAAGGACGTAAGTACTTTACACATGTTAGTTCATTCAATTCTTACAGTAACTAAATAAAATAAATATTAATAGGCCATAATTTAGTAACAAGAGGACTAAGCCTTAGGTGAGTTAAATAAATCTCGAGAGTTGCCTCACTAAGTTGGTTTGGAACCAGAGTTTCCCAAAGCAGTGTCTCCACATTAATCCTCTCTCTCACCCATCTTCTGCTATAGAAGGAAGTCCTGAAGGAAAAAAAAATGTGTGTGCCTCTAAAGGGTATTCATATTTTAAGAAGTCAGATCTGTTTGTTCCCCTGAGTGTATGTTATCTTTACAGCAATACATGTCAAAATTGTAAAACATATGGAAGGTAAAACTTCCCTAAAAAGTCACTTTTAGTCATTGTCACCCAGTCTTTCTTCCAGCTGCTTCTTAGATCCTTTCACTTCATGTTCCAAAAGGCACTCAAGTTCAACATATTTGAAGTGAAATCATTGTTTTACCTCCCAAAACTTTCTCTTCCCCCTGATTAGTCACTGACAACTTCCTCTCCCTTGCCTTCTACATGCCATTGGTCATCAAAATCTGTTGCTTCTGTCTCTCATTCCCTCATTGTGATGAATCTGTTTCTTTCCTTTCAAAATGTCACCACTCTAATCCAGTCTCATTACCACTGATTTGCAATGTTGCATTGCAGGAGAGCTTCATTAGTCTCCTGTCCTGTCATCCTTCTGCCCTCTCTCCTCTTTTATCCCATACACAGGTTCAGACCTGCCTTTCTAAGCAGTGGCCTTCAAACCCTTTTGAGAGATACTCTAATCAGTACAAATGCTTGAGCATGAATCCCTACTATATTTATTTATTTCTATATAATGTACACACATGACTAAACATACACGTGCATTACTTAATGTACACAAAAACAGAAATTAAAAGGAAATAGAGAGGAAATGAATAATTTAACTTACAATTTTTACTTGATTTCTTCTGGAACAAAAATATTTTTGCTCTCCCTATAATTGAATAAATGTCATTGTTTTTGAAAATATCAGTTTAATCATTTGTGAGTCAGAGTTTCGCGAGCATGTTTCTAACTTCAGTTTATTTTGAAAATAGGTTTTAATTGTCATCATAACTGAAAAAGAACTGACGAAGTTACATAGTACCAAATGCACCAAAAATGCATTACTGAATCCTAATATTCATTTCCATCCACCAATTATGCAAAGTTTTATTGAAATTCAGCCAATAAATATACTGATGCCAAAGTTATTCTTGCAAGCTAATTGAAAGATATTGCAAATCTATGCCTAGAATATTAAAAGAAGACTCTGTTTCCAACTTTCTTAAGCATGGAGATATAAGTTTTTCATAGGCAATAATACAGTTATATTAATTTCAGGAATGAAATAACAATGGAAACATTTTCAGGCATTTCAAAGAAAATGCTCCCTCAATAAAAAGTTTCTTTGCAAAGGCAGTTACTTTTTCATTTACTGTTAAATGCCACCTTTTCCTTAAAGGTCTTGGTTAAATAAATGTATTTATCATTTTAATATCTGCTAGGTAGCAAAGTATTAAAAGTCATATGTCATAACAGAAAAGGTCAGAAATTTTGGAACACTGGCCTTTTTGTAAGAGAGTAAGTATGTGATTCATCTTTAGACCGACAATTCTTTTAACTCTTTTACCCTCAATTAACCCATAAACCTGTTTGATACAATTGATTTTTGCTATTACTCCCCATCTCATTACAAAATATTATAAAGATTCTACTACTTAAAAGTTTTGGTGTTTTACTTTTGTCTTTGTTTGAAAATGGTCTTAAGCACACAAACTCTTCTCAGGAGATTTCTCTTACTGTTATGGTAACACTCATGTACAGACAAAGGTGGCTACCAGCATCAATCCATATATTAGATATCAGTAAAGTTTAATATTTAAAAGAAAAACAAATAGAAACTGCAATATATTTTCTGTACCCTAGGGCAGCATCTAATGCACCCCCAGGAATGAGCGCACATACACCTTTTGGAGCCCACCGGAGTAAAGCATTGCTCCGATCCTGTCACTCTTCTACCAGGAGGCCGACACCTGCAACTCACTGTTTGGCTTGAGCCAGCCTTTCTGCTGGGCACCGTCTGACCTTAGCAGCTCAATTACCAGTTACAGTTAACCTGCCTTGTGGCCTCATTCCTCAGGGCTTGGGTGTGAGTTCCAGACTTTATACATACATACATACATACATACATACATACATACATACATACATACATACTACAACAACAAAAATAGCAAATACAACAGAGCTTACTCCTCGCCTAGTATTGTTCTGAGTGCTTTACATTATTTAATCCTTCTAACTCTATGAAATAATATTATCCTCATTTTACAGAAGATAAAACTGACACACAGAGATTATATAACTTCCCCAGAAGTCACTGACTAGCAAATGGTGGTGGGTGAGTTGGAACCTAGGCAGTCTAACTCCAGAGCCTGTGCATATAACACTTGGTTATTCTGCCCTGTCTCGTACCAACTTGCCCTGGTTAATTGTAACAGGGGTGGAGAGGCATTGCTAAGCCAGACAGCTTTCAGCCAATGACATGGCCAATCCTGAGTTCATTGTGAGGTAGTGCTGCTTCTGACTGGATCAGATATTCAAGTTCAGAAACACTGGCTGCTGAAATAGGAAAGAAGCCTGGGAGCCAGAGATGGCTCAAAAGCTAGAGTGAAAAACAGAAACTGTGGCCAGTTCCAAAGAAAAGGACCTAGAAGCCAAGAAACAGCATGACCAGGGAATATGAACAATCACCACCAGTTACTAATGCTGAGTATGTCCCAAACTCTGTCATATTTACCTTATGTTCCCTATGACTATTACAAAGACCCTGTGAAGAAGGTATATTATGCCTTCATTTTCTAGACAAAGAAACCGAGGCTCATAAAAATGAAGTCATTTTCCTAAGCTCCATAACTAAATTAAGTGGCTCAGCCAGGATTTGAACCTAGGTATGTCTCAATTGTGTATGCTAAAGGATGGTTTGGTGTGGAGGGGTGCTACAATCACCAGCCTCTCCATAACCTCACATTCTAGAAAAAGAAAAAATAACACTTTCAAAATTGATGAATTTTGTTTCTAAAGGCAGACAGAAAAATATCAAAACTATAGCAACATCATTGAAATCTATGTTTTTTTTTTCAGCAAAATAAGCCTGTAAATCACTCTATTGCCAAATAGGTATAAATCCAATTATGAAGCTAATGACACATTTGATGCTTAAAGAGAAAGTAAGCAAAAGTCCTCTACCTAGTGACACCATAGGCTGTTGCAAAAATTCAACAGCACACAATGTGAGAGACCTATTAATCTCATGTGTGCATCCTGGAAGCTATTTCCTGACACATAGGAAGGAAACGACTGATGTGCTATGTACCAATCAGCCCTCGACATATGTGTGCTACATAAATGAAAGGAAAATGCTCCATGACATTTAATTCTACTTATCACTACATATGCATGCTATGGGAGAAGACATTTTTCATCTATAATTATTTTGTGAGAAAATACATGTCAGAGTCGGTACTGAGAGAAACCTGAGCAAATGTTTAGCAAAGATAGGTGGGACTGACTACAGGAACAAAAGGCTACACTTGAATGCCAATTTTCTGCTTGATTTACAGAGAACAATTAGCAGACAACATGCACCCTGACCTTCAGTCAAGGATGAAGGAAAGAGTGAAGATCGCAAATATGATCAGGTCACAACCACTGAGTGAATGTCTTTTTAGTGAGAAGAAACAAGATTCTGCTATTATGTGTGCAGGTATGTTGCCTGTTGAAGAAAGACACTCCCACACATTTTTTTTAAATAAAGGAAGAGATTTATAGTATTTCTTTGTGACACTCACAATGCCTGCAGAGGCATTTCTCTGCTTTTAACTGGATTATCTCAGCTCTGTGTTCACATTCTTGCCTGGCCTGAACCTGCCACTTCAAGGGGCACTGAGGCAGTCCACTGCCATGTGGGCCTCCCAGGGGGTTCTCACAGCATGGCAGCTGGCTTCCCTTAGAGTGAGTGAGAGAGTGAGAGAAGGCCAGCAAGACGGAAGCCACAGTCTTTTTGTAACCTAATCTCAGAAGTGACATCCCATCCCTCCTGCCCTAATCTATTGGTTATAAATGAGTCCATAGGTCCTGTCCACATACAAGGAGAGGAGATTACACAGGCATGGATACCAGGAGATGGGGACCACTGGGGCCCTCTCAGAGGCTGCCTGCCACAGTATCCATATACTTCATGGGTGTGGTTTTACTTGGACCAGGGTGTCACACAATTCACTAGTCCTTGGTCAGTGAAGGGCTCTACTCTTCCATATAGCATGGCCTGAATTCTCAGTGCTCTGTGATCCAGGAGGCAGAACTGGACCAGTCATGTTGGTGGCTGAAGATGGGTGTAAGGGCTAAATCAAACCCTAATTTAGAGGTCCAGGGCCCTTGGGTACACATCTATTATAGAGAAGGTGGGTTTACCCCCTGCTCTTTTCAGCTGGTGTGACTGTTTGGTGGGATAGGTCTAAAACTATTACTCTCCCTTCCAGTGGCAGGGACAAAGGTTGTCTTCAGTTAGCACGTCCTTTTAGCTGGGATACACTGAGAACTGGATTCATCCCAGGTTCTCAGATGGAGTAGGTTTGACCTGAGAGGATGCTCCATCATTATGGACTGGGAGTTGGTTTTCATACTTTAGGCACTGTTTGTTTAGGCCAGTCAGTCCAAATAAGAGTGGCCTGAATTGGGTCAGTGAGTCTCTTACTGATCTGTTCCACTAGGGATTAGAGATTGTTGGCTGTCTTCCAATTTGCATTTTCCTCTTTGTCCTTAGTAACAAAATCCCCAGTTATTAGCTTGGCACATGGCTGCCTGAAGTAAGGACAACAGTGAGAAGTCTTCTTGCAGTTAGATGTGGTCATGTGACTGTGTTCTGGTCAAAGGAATTTAAGCAGTTGTTGGTATCGGCAATATAAGTAGTTGGTATGAGCCATCTTGAGGATGTGTCCTTACAGGAGAGCACAATGCCCAGCTTTGCCTTTTTCCTTTGTGTTGGCTAGAACATGTATGTAGTGACTGCACCTCCAGCAGCCATACTGAACCAGGAGGTAACCTGGGGAGCAGAAGCCATGCAGGATGAAACAACACAAAAGAAGGACATGATGACATGCCATACCAATGCTGGGGTAGCTGTCTTCGGACTTCTTAAATGTGACAGAGACATAAATTTGCATTTTTGTTTGAGTCATTTCTAGGGTTTTCTGTTACTCCTAACTGAATCTCATCCTAACTAATGATGTGGCTTGGTTCAAGTCCAGATCCTAAACATATGCAATTCAAATTTTGTCTTGCCGTGACCTGAGGCAGGTATTGTCTCTAAGTATAAGGTAAAAAGTTACAGCAAACATTGCCAGGTTCCCACCGGTGATGGGTAAGAACGTAGGATGGGCAGACTGGCTTTGCCCAGGGCATGGGGGTGATATGCAGAGAGCCAGATGCACCTGCTGAACCGCAGGGGTGGGGCTAGGTTAAAGCAGGGGCTGGTCTTTGGGGTTCTCTTCAGGTAGGAGGACTAGCAGGAGGCTGTGGGGCTTTGAACAGAGCTCTCCAGGCGTCTGCCCTGGGTGCTGCCTTAAGTCCAAAGGCCTGAAAGGTTTGAGATACGTAGGTCAAGTCTCCGTCTGACTCAGATATGCAGAGCCAGCAGGCACCTTTCAGAGTCGCCAGGGACAAGGAAGTACAGATAAAAGACAAATAAAGCGGGGAATAGACACAAACAAAAAGCCTGTATCAAGCACCAACGTGGACAGTGTTTGCGTTGTGTGTGCGGTGCCAGCCAGAGGGCCCTGGGAAACAAAAGCTATGCCTGTTTTCCCTTCACGGGCCTCTGTTCCACGGTGTCAACGACTCTATAGTAAAACCCACACCCGGGCTTATGCCAGGCTATGCTTAGCTCCCATTCTCCTTTCCACGGCATGCCAAGGAAATACTTGCCTCAGGGCACGCGGAGGGGACATTTCTGGGGTATTTAGTGCCGATGTTAGCAGTGGAGAACCCAGGATATCCACGAGTTTCTTAGGCTCAAAGTATCTCTATTGTAAAAATGCAAGTCCTGCCTTGTGGAAAGGGTAGGAATTTCCTTTAAGGAAGAGGAGCATTGCAGCAAATGTACAACCTGCCATCAAAATTCTGGACTGTGCATATCTTTTTTAATGTTTCTGAACTGAACTTTAGTTTGATAAATTCACTCCACTATCTTTAGATTGTTCTATTTTGGTATATACTGGCCCAAGAATGCCTGTAGTTCAAAATCCATTCCCAGTGCCAATTATTTTAAAATATATTTCCCCAAATTAGGCAGAGGGACCTTCACTAGTCCAGAAGGGGTCAGTGTGGGAGGCTCAATGTGGAGTGCAAAGGGTGTGGGTCTTTAAGTCAGGTAGACCTGCACTGAGATCAAGACTCTTACACTGGAGTCCAAAGATACTATCTTAGTTGGGGAACAAGAAATGAAGGAGTGCATGCATGTAACTTAATGCATGTTACAAAGGTGACCAGGTGAGGAACTAAAAATATTGATAAAACCTTAGCAGGAAGCAGTTGGGGAGATGAAATGGAAATGCTGTCAGTGCACTAGGACTTTATCACAATCACAGCAGGAGGTCAATTGATAAATCAAGAAATGACGGTATTTTTTTCAACGAACATCCATGATGGGCCAAGAACGGTTCTGGGTATTGAGGATACAGACATAAAATACTAAACTAAAAAAAAGTCACTGCCCTCATTATTCTACTAATAAGCTTATTGGTTAAAAATAGAGACATTAAGATGACTACCAGAAGAAACAGGAAAAAGTTTGAAAAGAGGTGCTTTGGGGAGTGGATTTAGGATATATATATACACACACATACTTAGATACACAATTTTTAAAATTATTAACAAAACATTCTACTACCTGCTAGCTATAGATCCTTGAATAGATTACTTAAATTCCCTGGGGTCTCTGTTCTTTTGTCTGGAAATTGAGAAATAATAAGGCTATTTGTTACAGGAGTACTGGCAAAAGACAAGAGAACATAGACATTGGTGAGAACTGAGCATCCTGAAAGAACATGGAGCAGATATTAGCATGGTTTCCACTTGGACAATCCTGTGCAGTCATTGATGTCATTGTCACTGCTCACTAATGGACAGCTAAGGTGGATCTGCTGTCCTGACTGTATGATTGCCTCGGAACTTTCACAATTGGCTACCTAATCCCTGAGGCACTGAGGGCCTCATTACATAAGGGAGAGAACAATTGTGAATTAAAGAGAGAGAGATGACTGTCTGGGATCAGGATGTAATTAGTAGAAAAACACTGAAGATGTCAGCACGACAGAGCAAGGAGAATTGCTGACATCCGAGCTGGCTATAAAGGGGAAGTGTATATATGTGACCATCTGTGTGTTTACACATACACAAATACCCAGGGGGACGTCCTTGTCGGTTCTGTGATGAGTCAGTGCTTGTGTGTGTGGGAGGGTGGGGGAGTAAGTTAGGAGTGGGGTGCAGGCAGCAGCTGTACTGGTAAAGGTTCTACTACCCAACCCTGAAGAGGAGAGCCCTGATTTGTAACAGTTACCCATTTCAATGGTGTAAATGTTCCCAATGTGGCCAATTTCAATCTACCAAGTTGAAGCCACTGAACGCAGAGCTTGGGGGAAAGTGCAGCGTCAGCTCTTAGGAGTGGTACGAGCAGATCCAACACGTTGCTGGCTGCAGGTCTGTAGCACTCTTCCCTCTCAAAAACAGAACAAAGCAAAAACAAAAACAAAACCTCTTACACTCATCTGCATCTAAAGTTGTAGATATTGCTTTAGCATTTATTCCGGAATCCAATCCGCACATACCGAACAGAGTTGTTCATTCAGCCCTAGTTGATTATTTACTCCTTTGTAAAGTTCACGGCTCATCACAACTGATAGGAATTCTGGAGCTAGAGTTTTGTTTGTTTTTTTTTCCCCTCCAAAATCTACACAATGGTTGGCAAGACCATCCGTTTTTTGAGAAAGCAGCCCATAGATGCCATAGACCCATCAGTGAGCCACCCTGCCCCTAAAGATTTGGCAAACTCCTCCTGGCCAAGGAACACTTTGAGCAGGCAAGAAGGGGCTCCCTTATTTCTGGTGCCCCCACAGTTACAACTCTTTGGAAATTAAGTGGCTGCCTGGTTCTTTGGCACGGGTATGAATCTGTTTCTCATCCTAACAGGAAGCTCTCTCATTAGTCCCCAGACAGGCTTCCCTTTGAAACTCCCCCCCACCTCTTTCCTCTCTGAAATCCTGTATCCTGGAGCCAGACAGGGCTAGATCCAAGCCCTGTGGGGCCTGATGTTTGTATATCTTTGGGGAGGGGAGGCTTCTGTAAGGAAAAAAAAGTACAGTACTACAAATATAAAGCTACTAAGGTCAGGACCCTTAGACAGAGCCTGTGCAAATAAGGATCTCCAACAGAAGCTTCATTAGCTTTCAGTAAATACGCCCCTGAAGCCAGATTACTCTCAAAAGGAAACTGGATGTTTGCTTGGGGATGGTGAGTGGCAGAATGTCCTGCTTTTCCCCCTCCTTTTGGATGAGGAGAAAACTCCAGATCTCTGCTTATAAACTCTGCCTTCAAGCCTGATACTGAGTGATACTATCTAGCTTCTTCTGAGGAATCCATTTTATTCTGCGTCACTCCTACTGTATCACATGGTGACTTCGCCACTGCTTGGTACAGAATATACCAGTTATGCCTGTAACAGGCAGAGATCTGCCCCACTGGTCCTAGGAAATATCTTCTCTACTTACTAGCAAAGTCTAACTTCAGAATCACTGTGGATGAGAAGGGACCTCTAGTGGTAAACCTCAAAGGTCACATCCCTGCCACCTTCCTCTGAAAGGTGCTCTGGCCTGTCAACTGCATTGTCAGTCCAAGAGGTGGAGGAAGGAACATATAGGATAGATAAGAGGAATTTTTGGTTTTGACATAGGTTGTGTAGGATGTGGAGGGTAGGATGGCTTCTGCTGCGTGGTGTGTAGAGGACGTAGTAGATATTTTTCTGTATACTTTCAGAAAAATCTACCCATCTCCGAGCATGACTGGACCCAGAGCTGTGCCAGGGAATGAAGGGACATAGGGGAAGCTGCAATGTGACTTTAGCCCATTTCCAAAGTTACAGATGTTCTGCATTTTGAAAGCCAAACATACTACTGTGGAAGAGTAGATTTTAATCTTTTATTAAAATCATGACTCTTTTGAGAAGCTAATTAAAAAAATCTGAGACTATCCCCCAAGAAAAATACCCATGTGCACCTGCATACATGCGCGCGCGCGCGCGCGCACACACACACACACACACACACACACACCTATCTTTCTGTCTACAATTGAAGGATTTCACTGACACTCTAAAGCCACCCATAGTGGCTCAAGAAGCCAAGTTAAGAAACTCTGAAATAAGGAATTTGGAAAAAGGATACAGTGTGGCAACGAGGAATCTTGAATGGATTCTAAACTTGTGTCACTTTGGACAAGTCCCTTCACCTTTCTGAACTTCATTTCTTTGCCTATTAAAAAATGGGAGGATTAGATAGAAGTAGGATGCCAGATATAAGACAAACATCTAGTTAAATTGAAATTTCAGATAAAGTTTTTTTAATATAAATATATTCCAAATATTGGCTTTGTCAAAAATTAACAGATAGTAGTTGCACAGGACATACCTACACTAAAAAATTATTCATTACTTACCTGAAATTCAAATTTAATGGGTGCTTTGTATTATTTGCTAACTCTGGCACCCCAAACAAGTGGCCTTTCAGGTCTCTATTTAAGGTCTAAGATTTTTGGTGATAATGGAATCCTAATGGAAGATGGGAAGCTAGAAAACTATTAATTATGGTTTAAAAGCTGGAAATTCTGAAGTCCCATGACCAATTTTAAGCAGTCTGGTGGATACTCTGTCGGATTCTGGATGGAAAGTCACCATACTGGTTCCCTGCATTGCTCAGAGAACCACTCTATCATCGCAAGGCTGTGACTGCCAGATTTCTAGCTTTTCTGTCACGTTAAAACCCTCAGTGGTCTTCCCGCTGACCTGGGCAGATGACCCTGCTGGCCTGTGACCCGCCAGCCATTTGCTGAACTGCTGCCTCTGTCACATCAAGCTTGGTGACAGCAGATGTGAAGGCTGCAGCTTGAAGCCTTCTGGGGATGGCGCTGGTCGGCAGTCAGCCGCGCCACCCCTCAGGTCTTTCCTCCTGGTTGCCTGTGTCCCTCTCCTGTTCTTCATTCCACACAGCAGGAAGTACCGTGGGGCCTGTGCGCTCACAGAGTCCGTCTCCCCAGGGCAGCCTGGTGTACACATTTTTTCTGGGGCAGAACACCCAGCTGGCACATCTTATTTATCTCCGAGTGGGATCCTCCCTGTCTTTCCTCCCTCTCTCCCTCCCTCCTTTCCTTCCTTCTTTCCTTCCCTCCACTACTGTTTCCTCTTGAGCACCCACCATGCACTGGGCACTGTGCTAGGCACTTACCCTTAGCTGAGGGGCATCTACCTTCATCGCCCTCATCAATGCTTAGTTCCACAGTCCATAGTTCTCAAAATGATACCCCTGAAGCACCATGTCAGTCACCTCGGTGCTTGTTAAAGATGAGATTCCTGATGAAGGAAGGGTGCCTGGAGACTCCCCCAGGTGCATCTTATGCTCACTTAAATCAGAAGGCCATGGCTGCCAGTTCTTGGACCCCCTTCTCTGTCCAAAACTGCAAGAGCCCGATGTGGAGCAGACTTTTTCCAGTCACAGGAATTTCCAGATTCCAGGCTTCCTGTCTTCTCTCCCCCTGGGTCTGAGCTACTTGTGGAAGATGTGGAGTACCGGACTCTGGTAATCAACCAACTACTTAAGCTTAATGGTAACTACTAGGCTTAACTACTTATGGCAAAAATGGTTTCCTCTCTCTGTCAGTCCTAGAAAGGAGGAATTTCCTGAGACTTAAATGGTCTAGGACAAATCATGCCACTTCTTTGACTCTCCAGAGGGGGCGTCATGATATCATTTTTAAATCTGAAAATACACTCTATCTGGATCCTGACCATGGTTAACTTTCCCCTCTAGAATGTAAGGCCCTTGAAGACCAGGAGCTCATTTTTGTATCTCCCAGGGTACCCACTTCACATTGTGGAGTTAAGGTAGCACCATTCCACCATTCTTTTTATAGACATCATTATTAAAACAGTTCTCCACAGATGGCAGTAGACTGACTTGCAAAGCCAAGTCTTACTAATTCATGAAAAAGATATCATATTGGTTTGGATGGGACTGGCATCCCCAGTGCTTAGAGTACTCAGCAAACAGTAGACACTCAGTAAATATCTGCTAAATACTTTCCTCCAACATTTTAGTTATGACAATGTCAAACATACAGAAGAGTTGAAAGAATAGTACAATAGTACTTTACACTCCTATTTAGATTCTAGATTCAGTAAATAATATTTTGCTGTATTTGTTTCGTGTGTATTTATTTTTTGCTGAACCATTTGAAAGTTAGTTGCAATCATTATTATTATGACTTAACCCATAAATATTACAGCAGGCATCTCCTAAGAATGAGGACATTCTCTTATACAACCAGAATACCATTATCACACCCAAGAATATTTGACCATTATTTCCTAATGTCATCTAATATCCAGTTGTAGTTGATATTGGTGCCCTACCCACATTCCCTTGGCCTGAGTAGAGGGTACCTGTAACCTGTCCCCATGTAATGGGTGACATCCTGAGTGTCTGCTTGGACATCCACAGGCAGAACCAGAGAGTACACAACGCCTTCACGGAACAGGCTGGAAGTGCTGGGCAGTCAACATCCCAGAAGTGTCCCCTAACCAATGATGGAGAGAAGTTTGTGGATAAAGACTCAAGCTTCGTGAGTCGATTCTGAGAAGTGTTCCACAGAACGTGTCGAAAGGGTCCACAGCTACAGTTGCCCACAGTAGCCTGTTCATTAACACATCCTTTATTAGGTTTCTTTCCTTCCCCATCTCACTTCCTTACTGTGCTTCCTGAGATCACCTTTCAATAAACTACTTGCATGCAAAGTTTTATCTTCGGGTCTGCTTTGGAGAGACCCAGAGCCAAGACATCAATCCATTGCTAAGTTCATTTAAAAATGATAATAGCAAAACACAGTGCCTGTAGATCCATACAGAAGCAAATGCAAAACCTGCTGACATGGTGCTGACAACCCAGCCAACAGGAAGTGCTCTTAGTTATGATTCTTACAGGAACAATGCTAGAGGGAGGCTGTGTTTATCTATTGTGCCCTGCCCAGCCTATATTAATAATAGTAATAACTGCGACTTAATAAGAGCTTACTGTGTGGCTGCTTCACATGCTTTATTTCATTTAATCCTCACAGTGACCTTGTAGGGAGGGCACTATTATTATTCCCATTGTATTGACAAAGAACCTGAGGTCCACAGAAGTAAAATAACTTTATGAAGTCACACAGCTAGCAAGTGGCAGGTGTCTGCTGTGCTTAACCAAAGTGTTAAAATGTACAGATAACCATAAATATTCTCTTATTCTAGTCTTTTTTGTGTGTGTAAATATATATATATATGTATGTGTGTGTGTGTGTATATATATATATATTTCTAGTCTTGTATGAATGGGAATAATAGTACTTCCAGATAAAATTCATGTTGTAAAACCACTATAAATATATGTATTTTTAACCAAAAAAAATTATCTTCATATTTCTAGTTCTTGAAAGTGTAAAGCAAGGATTCTCAGTCAGGTGAGTGCCTCAGAGGTATAAAAACTTCCCCTGCCATGCCTGGCTTGGTACAGTTTATATACTAGGCTTGGGTGACCAGTGGTAAGTAATACTTTCCAGCATTATTTAAGTTGTGTGGAATCTTCCAATGTTTTGGCTTCTGTGAAAATCAAATTTCCCCTCAGACTTGCCCCACTGCAGTTCTCAGGCTGTCAGATTATCAAGCACAGCCATTTAACGAGCCTGACAACTTTAAGTGAGATGCGCTACAAATTTTTGCACAAGGTCAGGCTTTCTTAGAGCGATGACATCGCTGTTAGTAATATCTGACCCCACCTAGTGACCTAAGTACACATAAAAACTTAGATCTTAAGATGTCTTTCCCAATTACTGTCTTCTCTAAGAGTCCACAGAGAGAAACAGACTTTGAACCCAATGTATTTTATTTATTTGACCTTACTGTCATAAAGTGTTCAAATTCAAGTATTGTAAAGATGGTAACAGGCAAAGGATCATGGTTCCTGGAGAGAGGAAAGACTGGCCAAGGAAATCAGCTTTTCAGAGCTTAGCGGGTAAGTGGTAAGATTTTGTCTTACATAGAAACTAGAGAGTCATGAAAATTAAAAACAAGTCAAGTGAGGGAAATTCATTTTGAAAATGAATTTGCTGTCTTGAGGTGGGATGGAAAGGGAAACAGCAATCTTTTTCCTTAATAGGGAAGGTAAGATCTGCCAAGAAGCCCACACTCTCAGTATTTATTAAGCACCTACAGTTCACAGTGCTTGAGAAAACTCTAACCAAATTCTGAAATCATCACAGAGTTAACAATGCTGTGATAGAAATCTAACTGGCAAAATTTTTTAATTACAAAAGAATCAATAGCGTCTTATTGAAAGATTGATGTAGGCTTGCCAGCCAGAAAGGGTGAGCTTGGCAGGAACAAAATCCGCCCCTGTCATGACGGGCCTGGGATGGGGAGGGGCAGAACCAGCACCCAAAGGTCACAGATACATTCCAGCTCCTGAAGGTCTGTATTCGTGTTAATGAGGTAGAACTCCTAGTTGCTAAGGCCTGTAGAGTGGCCAGGGACTGGAAGGGATTAATAGCAGCTTCTTAAAGGAAGATATTATTAATTTAGGCAGGAGGGTAGTTGAACATGGCCTTAGGAGTCCTGGATTCAAATCCTGACCTTAACATTTACAAATTATATAATCTGACATTTGGTCAAATTGTATAATCTCTTCATAGCCTTCAAGAGACCTCAAGAAGGTTGTTAGGGGCTTAATTGGGATTGAAATAATGTATGTAAAGTGTTTAGCACAATGACTGTTGCTTAGAAAGCATTCATACACGTTTCTGCTGTATTCTTAGTGGTACTGCTGAAAGGAAATGATAGATACACGTCTTTCCCAGGTGGAAGCAGGGAATATCTTCGGGAGAGAGATGGCAGTAGCAAAAGCACAGAAGAAGGGAGAAAAGAGGCCTGTGTTATTTATTATTCTTAGTCCATGCTGGGTCAAGGGGGAGGTGTGTTATGAGGGGGAGAGTAGTGAAGGGAAGTGGGAAAGCAGAGATTAACGTGGTTTGGAACTAGAGGCTGTGTTGCAATTGAGTGTTTTGTAAGGTACAAACCATTTGAATCTATGGGATTTCGAACAGTATTAGCAGAGAGCAACTTTACAAAAATGACCCAGGAGAGGCTTTCAAAACAAGAATTATTTTTTTCAGTAGGAGCTGTCTGAGTAGAAAGCAAGTTTCATTTCTCTTTCTAATAAAATGACATTCTAGAGATATCAATGTCTCTAGGAAAGGTTTCATCTTCCCCAGGGCTGCCCTGTAGCTGCCCTCCATCTGATAGCCTATATCCTTGTGGTTTCCTTTTTTGCTGTCTAAAAAAAAAAAAAAAAAACCCTTAATACTAGAAGTACTTTGAACTTAGTAGTCAGAACAGGGTTGTTTAATTAAAAACTAGAAATAGTACCGTTATAACTGAGATGACTCATCTGGGACTTTATTTTAAATATATAATAGGCAAGAGGAAGGTTCATAAACTCAGTGTAGACCAAAGTACGGAACCAACTGCACTCTTTTCCCCCTGGCAGATCAGACTCAAATTCATTAAAGATGGCACGGAAGACCAGCAGCCTGATGCAGACGTGCAGGCTTCTTCTCTTAGTGATTTTATTTCTGCCATGCGAGATGACAAGTAAGTTAACATTCTTTCTGGTCTCTTTTTAAATAAGGAAAATTTCAGGTTAAAAAATGACCAGTGGGCATTGGGAAAACACAAAATTCAAACTGGAATGACTACGCAGTTGGTATGGCTCAGAGTAAAGAAGATAAAATAATTAGTATCAGGAATGCAAGACCAAACTTGTCGACAATCTTATCTAATCAGAAATGTTTTCAAATCAGCTTTTGCCCAGAGACATTTTCAATTTTGATATTTTTACAGAAATTGTTAGAGATGTAATTTACATTGTGCCTGTTCACCTAGTATTATGTCTTAAATGTTTTTCCATTTTGCAATAGTCCTTTCTTTCTCCTTTGCACTTCCCCACTCCCACCCCCTTAGTATGCTATTTCTAATCCCTTGAAGTAAACAGTTTAGGTCTGGTAAGTATTCCTCCACCTATTTCTCTATTTTTATCAATCCTATTCAATATATAGATACGATTTTTCCCAAGATTTTTCCATATGTATGTGTGTATGTATGTGTGTGTGTATAAGTGGGGTAATTCCATACATAATGTTTTTAACCCAGTGGTTCTCAAACTTCATTGCACATTAGAATAGCCTGGGGGTTTTAAAAACCCTAATCAATGCCCAGGTTATACTAATATTAATTAATCAGAATGTCTGGGGGTGGGAGCCAGGCATTAGTACGTTTTTGAACATTCCCCAGGTGATTTCAGTGTTCGGGAAAACTTGGTCATCGTCATTTTAACCTTTTCCTTTTTAAAATTAATAATACATTCTAGATCCTTTTCCTTATAAAATCATATAGACCGATATGACTATTTTTAATCATTGTAGAGTATTTCATTGTACTGATTTAATATAATCTATTTAACCAAGTCTCTAATTATGGCCATTTAGATTGCTCACTCTATATTAATAATTTCTTCCTGCACTCCCAGGTTCTGTTTTAACTGTGAATGGTAAAACTGAAAGCTATACTCTGGACACTGAGCCTGGACTCCAAGAGTCTCTGAGATGCGCTGTTCAAAACCATACCAGAGAGGAAGAACTTCTCTGGTACCGAGAAGACAGGAAAGTGGATTTGAAATCTGGAAACAAAATCAACTCCAGCTCTGTCTGTGTCTCTTCCATCAGTGAGGAGGACCATGGCATCACCTTCACCTGCAAACTGCAGAGAAATCAGTCAGTGTCCGTCTCAGTGGTGCTGCACGTCACCTGTGAGTGAGGGGAAAGAAACCGCTAGTCGGTCTGTGTTGTCTGTATGACATGAAGTGGTAAATGAACTCTGGGTCTGAAGAGTATGTGCATTTTAACATTTGCTTGATGCTGCCAAATTGCCCTGTGTATGCTCCTAACAATGCATAGGGGACCTACTTCACCTATTGCCCCACACCCTCGTGAGCCCAATCATCCTCAAATTCTAAGAATCTGCCAACCTGATTTGAAATTTTATTCTCATTTTCTAAATTAAGAACGAGGGTGTTCACCTTTTCATATACGCATTGGCTTTTCATGTTTCTTTCCTGTGAAATGCCTGCTTATGTCCTTTACTCAAGTTTTCTACAGGTTATTTGCCTTTGTTCTTACTGACTTATATAAAGGCTTTGTGTAGGAAGGAAATTAGCCTTCTGTCATTTTGAATTGTAACTACTTCTTTTATTTATTTTTGAATTTTCAAATAGTTCTTTTTTTTGCCATATTTGAAATTTTAAATGTTTATGTATTTTAAATTACAAAACTTTTCTTTTGTGGTTTCTAGCTTTTGTGTTCTATTTAGAAAGATATTCATTGGGAATCTTTTAATGTCACTTTAAAACCCTCAAAGGTGAAGCTCTTTCATGGTTGGGTTCCAGGTATTGGTAACCCATTGGTGGCACTATCTGGAGTTAGTGGTCCTTTGAATGATTCTATGGAGGCGATCATGTTGGTGGTTTGGGTGGAAAGGTGGTTCTACATGAGGGAGGTGTGGATGGTGTGGTGAGCGGTGATGTGAGAGAAGGTAATAATACGGTGTGGTCTGGTAGAAAGAGCTCTGGACTTGAAACCTAGTAGTAAAAAGTCAAAGCCATTTGACCCTATGAGTTCAGCAAACTTTTCTGTGAAAAATTGATGCCATTGCTCCTGAGATAAAAAGGTGGAGAAAATGTCAAGGAATCCAGTTCTGGAATCTGCTAGCTTGAGTCTCCAGAATGAATCATTTGCATGTTCCTGGGAAAAGGAAATTTGTTTTTTATTTTCTATGAACTGATAAAATGTGATTTTTAGTAAGCTACCTCTTTACTTGGTTAGAATCCAAGACTGTCAGGAGACCTTGGAGGTCTTGTAAGCCCTATAAAATGACAGATGAGGAAACTTGAGGCCAAGAATGAGGGCCTGAATTATCACAGCTTGAGCTGCAAACAGAACACAAATTCCCAGGCTCCTAATCTAGTGCTATTCCCATTGCACCTTCTTAAGAGAGATATGGCAGAAAGGCCAATAAAATGATTCAGTGGCTCAAAGAAATGATTTTCATTTTCCAGCCTGAATACACATTTAAAATTATCTTTATTATAACCTCCTAAATATTATTGTTGCATGCGTATATAAAAAACCAATTGGTCAGTGATTCATAGTGACAATAACTGACACAAACTCATCAACCAATAAATCAAAATGAGGTCATAAAGTGACAAGAATATCATGTACAATCCTGAGGAAGTATTACAGATTATTGTTACAAATGGAGCATGGAGAACTAAATGGAAGTTGATAGTACACTGTTTGGAGGAAGGTGGGCTGGAACTTCCTTCATACATTGTTGCTGAAAGTATAAATTGGGCCTCTTTTGCAGTATCTATCAAAATTTAAAGTGCACCTACCTGACCGAGGGTTTCTACTTTGAGATGTTAATCTTGGAATGCATATGCATAAAAAGACATATACAAGGAAGTTTACTGAAGCATTGTTTAGCGTTTTAAAAATAAAAATAACCTGATGCCCATCAAAATAAAATGATTAAAGAGTCATATATTACATTATAGCACTTGAAAAGCAATGAGCTAGATCTCTGTGATTCAGTGTGAATATATTTCAAAAGCATACAAGTTACTGAGAGAATGAAGTCTCTTATGTAAACCCTCCTCATCCTCCTAAAACAATACAATGTATTTCCTATGGGTACATCGTACGTATAAAAACCTATTTTTAAAAAGCTACAAGTATTACATCAAATTCATAGCAATAGGTATCTGTGAGAAGTTAGGAAGTGACCAGGATGGAGTCAAGGAGGGCCTTATCTTTACCTGAAATATATTAATTTTTTAAAAAGGAAATACTCACGTATAACTGATATGCTTTAAAGTTGACCTTAAATAGTTGAAAAAAAAAAAGGAACAAATAATAAGACCCGTCCATAAGTGGAACTGGTATATTTTGGCAATTATATTCTCTACTCTCACAGCTTCCTTCATATCTGAATACCATATTACATCCTTGTTGGATGTGGATACAAAATTCAAGAACATCCCAAAGAGCAACAAAATGTCATTCTTCTGAGAGAGTTATTAATAGCATAGCCTACTCAGGGTCTAATTATTCAGTGTGCAGATTACACAAGCTCCTTTTTTCCTCCTCCTCTGCCTCTATCTCATTCCTGCTGCCCACTTTTCATGCATTTTATTACTCTTCTGTACCTTAGCCAAAAAAAAAAATAAATAAATGTAAGGAGCATGGAGAAGAGGGGAGAGTCAGCTCAGCCATTTCTCCCCTTAGATGCTGGAAAGCCCTGGTGGGAGTGAGGGTTGGATTTATTTGGTGAAGATAAATGTGTTTGACTATCTGTGGGTCTACATTTGTCCTTATCATGGAGGGAGTAAGGAGTTGCTTACACAAAGGGATGAGAGGGACTCAAGGTCACGCTCACCTTCCATAGGTGCCAGAGTTACCACGATTGGAGCACCTTCTAGGGGGAGGACATTGTTTCTAGAGGAGCACTGAGGAGATGCAAATATGCATTGGTAAAAATGTGGCCAGGGCAAGGGTAGTTAGACAAAACACAAAAACGGAGTGTGTGAGGAGCCCTCAACACTACTGCCTCAAATGACCACTACAAAAATAATGGTACTAGCACTGTAGGAAATTCTTTACAGGCATTAATTCATTTAATCTTCACAGCAACTCATGAGGTAGGTGTTATCCCACTTTTTAAATGAGGAAACTGAGCAGTTACTTAGCAGCTAAGTAACTTTCTCAAAGCCACAGGAAGTGGTGTAGATGGAATTAGGGCTCACAGCATTGCCTGTTTTCTTAATATTATATGGTTTTATCCAACATTAGCACAGATTGATACATAGCATACAGTAGGTACTCAATAAAGTTTTGTCAAATGAGTGAATGACTTATGAGATAGACTGAAGGAAGATCTTGAACATTGACAGTAAACTACTGCTTATCTTCTAATTTAACCTAAATGCTTGAGTCTTGTAGTTCCTCCTCTCCTAAGCGGAGATGACTTCCAAACAGCTGAGGAAGGCAGCAACGTGAAGTTGGTTTGCAATGTGAAATCCAACCCCCAGGCTCAAATGATGTGGTACAAGAACAGCAGCATCTTGAATTTAGAGAAAGACCATCACCAAATCCAACAGACAAGTGAGTATCTTCAACTGTCAATCACCAAAATCCAGAAATCTGACAATGGAACCTACACCTGTATTGCAAATTCATCTGTGGAAATGAAGACCAAGGACTTTCACCTTATTGTCAAAGGTAACTTATTTATTTATTTATTTATTTATTTATTTATTTATTTATTTATTTATTTATTTAAATATAGTTGATTTACAATATATTAGTTTCAGGTGTACAGCATAGTGATTCAATGTTTTTATAGATTATACTCCCTGTAACATAATCCAAAATAATGGCTATATTTCCTTATGCTGTAATATCCTTGTTGCTTCTATTTTATACATAGCAGTTTGTATCTCATAATCCTATACCCCAATCTTCTCTCGCCCCATCCCCTCTCCCCACTGGTACCTACTAGTTTGTTTTCTATATCTGTGAGTCTGGTTCTGTTTTGTTATATACACACACACACACACACACACACATATACATACATACACACACATATACACATATATATATATACACATTTGTTTATTTTTTATTCCACATATAAGTGATAATATATAGTATTTGTCTTTCTCTGTCAAATGGACAGAGAGCATAATACTCTGCAGGTTCATACACAAAGGTAACTCTCTTTTTAAGTAATACCTAGCACAGTGCAAAACTCAGATAGATGCTCAGTAAATATTTTTCATGACAACAAATGATGATGACAATTATGATTAGTAGCTAGGGTTTTTTCTTTGTTTGTTTGAGAATTATCTCCATCCAAGGAGGTCTCCACTAAGAATTCTGGTCCTTTTTAGGGGAATTATATCCATTCCATACAGGATACTTCTTTTTGAGCAAAGCTCCTTTTCTAGAAACAAGTAGTAGGAGACAGTTCTGTTTGGCTTTTATGGAAGAGTATCTCCATGAATTCTCTTAGGTAACAAGGTTTGTAGGAACTGGACTTTTGAGTTAACAGCCTAATGACAAACAGAAGAGAAGTCATAAACACAAAGAAAAAAGATACTGACTAGATAAGAAAATGAATCTATAAAATCACTCCTAACTCTGAAATTGTAAACTTTAGGCTAATCAGAAGAAGGAGTGGAGGAAAATGGGGGGGAAAAGTCCCTTCTCTTGGCTTCATGCTTCCTCTACCTAGGTTTGTGACCTCTGCAATAAGAAGGAACAAATGAAGTTCCAAGTGTTTTTTCCCTCCTTATATTTCTCATTTATACAGAATGAGAAAGGCAAGATACCTGGTGTGGCAGATGCAGAAAATGCTCATGTACACATTTCCTGGTCTGAGGCCAGTATGCTAGGAGCAGCCAAACAAGCTGAAGCTCCTGTATTTTGTTAAAGCATCATTCACTTTGTCATTTGCCTCCCTGTGCCCACTCATTGTCTTTCTTGCCAGACCCCAGGAAGCCAACTGAAGCCCTGCCAGAAGTGTTGGAGGTGTGACCATAGGGCTTTTTATTGGGGTACCAACAGAGCGGCTGGTGGGAAGGAAGAGCTGCTGCCAACTGAATGCCCATCACTGTGATTACTGGCGTGTTCAGTAATTTATCCTGCAGAGCAGTGACAGTATACCCAGGGGCTACTTGCTTTAAAAACCAAACCCACAAATTCTTGGTTAAGAAGGAGTCATAATTGCTCTATGTCACCTTAAAAACATACAGCTTGGGTGGCAAACAGGATGCCAGCTTGGCAAATTAGCTTTTAGGTGGGCAGAATCCTGTTTTGGGTGCTCTTCTAAACCAAATGGTTTTTCTTATTTCTTTTTGCTTTATTGCTTCCCTGGCTGTTGGCTGCCTTAAGAGCATAAGCTCTCTGCTGCTGGTGCTCAGGCTAAATGTCAGGTTTGCCATTAGCTCTCCCAGCTTCACAGCTCAATGGGGTAGTTTCTAAATGAGGCCACACAAAGTGGAAAATGACATCACAGCGCTTTTCTTGAGCACAAGATTTTAGCCACACGTTGGGATTATTTTACCATAATGAACATGGGCGGTGGCGGGGGGCGAGGATACCAGGTCTGGTTACAAATAAGAGAGTAAATGGGAGAGATGCGGTTACACCTGCCAAACTCACTTTCAACAGAAACTAGGAATCTAAAGTGAGCCAATGGCTCAAGCATTTTATTTCAGTTTGTTTATGGAATGAAAACTGTCACATGTGGCTTCATGTCATTTAGCTTGGTAAAAATATTCTGATCTGTAACTGAATTCTGATTTTTTATCCTAATTGGCCCACCTTTGCCTCCCCTCATTTTCATATTTTTCCTTGGCACTGAAAGTAGAAGGGGTTTCCAGTAAGAAGCCCTTGGGTGCCTCCCAGGTCTGGCTATTACAGAGTCAGGGCTCACAAGAAGTCACATTGAGCAGAGTTTCTCCAGAGGTTTGGTGCAACCCACACCCTCATAAGAATAATTTTTAGCAACAGCCAAAAGAGAGCAAGAGTAAAGGATGCTTAATCTACTTACTCCCTAAAATTATCCTGAGCAGGAACTAGACACATAATGGAGAAGAAAACAGTTAAAACAGTGAAACACTTAAAACAGTGAAACGTTTAAAATGGTTAAAACAGTTGAAAGACAAGTGTTAGTGTGTCATACAATTACAGAGGGGTAAATCCTGTTTCATAATCTTGAGGCACACAGGGCTTCAAGATTAAATCTAAAGATTCAAGATTAATCTAAAGTTTTCTCTTCCCCTTCTCCCTTCCTTGCACCCCTTATATACTATCTCATGACTCTTTGTCCTTTATAATACTATCTCAATCTGCAGTTTCTGTTTTTTTAAATGTCTGTTTCTCCCACTAGAATTTGAGCTCCACAAAGGCAGGAGGCTTCCATGCCTGTCCTATTTTTTGCAGGGCTGAGGACAGCGCCTAACAAACAGTAGTCATTTAGCAAAAATTTGTTGACTGCACTCAATCCACAAACTCACTTGTACAATAAAAAACACACGGTTTCCTATAAATTCCCAAAATTTTACCTTAGCCAAGATTGGAGACCCTTCCCCTCCTAGGGTGGCACCAGAATCCAGGGGCTTAGACAGAGTCATTTAAATACCCTTGTTGATCTCAACCACTCTTACTTTTGAAAGGTTCATCCCATATCATGTCAAACATTAAAATGAAGCACATGAAGTATGCCTTTTTGCTGTGAAAATTTTGGAAGGATATGTATAACTTGCATACATTTTGAATTTTATTATAAATAAGTTATTAGTTTGGCTCTTGAGGTTTAAACATCATTATTATTATTAACAGTGGGGCTATAGTTGACACAAAGTTACATTTTATAGATGCTTAAACATTTATTAATTTTGATTAATTTTGCCACTTTACTTTTGTATTTTGGAGCCAATGCTTTCTTTCCAGGTCTCTTGGAAATATTTTCATAGGCTCTTGGAAAGCTTATAAGCACAGGCACTGTGCCAGGAGTGCCTGGTGAACAAAATAGCTCTGAGCTTACCTGGTGCTCAGAAAATAAAGGAATAGGCTTTCATTTCTAGGCTATCATGGTTGGTGCTGCTGTCTGCTGAGCCCAAGTTAGCTGTAGGCTCTCTGTTCTTCCATACCATTTACAGACGTATGAAAATCTTTGCCAAAGTTGGGAAGACTGATACTTCAAATTCTACTTCCCCAGAGGCACCAGGCAGCCACCCTGTATAATGTCTTCTCACCTGCTTGGGGCACTATCACAGTACAGCTACGAGGGTCCCACTGCTCCTGGGGCCCACAGACCCCTCTCTCCTTAGTCTAGCAGGTTCCTCACCTTTTCTCTTCATGCTCTTAAAACCTTCCTTCCCCTCCTTCCCCCTCAGGGATACCCCCCAATTCTTTTGGGCTTTTCGAAAGACAGGAAAAAACATTGCTTTCACTACTTGTGCTTTATATGACGAAAATTATGAAAGAAGAAAGCACAAGACGATCTGACTACCTGCTTTGGGGGGTCATTCCCATTTCACTAAATTATCCTTCCAAAAAGGAATGGATTCAAAACCTGTCTCTGCTCGTCACTGGCTCTGTAACTCTGGATGAGTAAACTAACCTCTCAAAGTCCCTGGTTCCTCACCTGTAAAAGAGGATAACAATACCTTTCAGGATTGTTTGGAGACTTTAATTAAGAGGATGAAAGAAAGGTTAAGTGCAAGGCACCCTGGCTGGAATACATTAGAAGTACATAAATTAGAAGCATAGAAATGTTAGTTTCTCATTTTCTGTGTTTGACATTTCCAACAGATAGAACTTCCACTGTGCCAATAGAACCCATTATTGCTGCATGTGTTGTGGTCTTTCTGACCTTGTGCTTCGGACTGGTTGCTAGAAGACACAGAATAATGAAGGTATCTAAGTATTCTAAGCTAAAAATTCATCTAAATAAAGGCAGAGAACCGGTTATAGAAGTGACTATAGCGTTAGGACCCATACTTGGACAACTTGGTCTCCCTACCATGAGATCTAAAATGGAAGTCGCTCAAGGGAGTAAAAATTGTACATATATTGAGTGCAGCTTTACAAAGAATAGACAAAGTGCATTTGGATAAGACCTGAATGAAAATAGCTGTGGTGTTAGAAGTAGGGGCTGATTTTTCTTCCTTCTAAAATTCTCTATATTGTTGCTATGGTACCTTTGGTACAATAAATAAATATGAAGAGGCACATCTGGTCTGGATTCAGAGATCTGCATGAAAAAGATGGCACCTTGGAGTACAGCCATATGCCTTGCTGTGGTGGGCCGGTGTCTGAATGGCTGAATGGTCACCCTTGTTGGTTAGCATGATGCAGAGCAGCTGCATGCACAGGTTAATGCTATGCATTTGACTGTATGAAAGGGAGGTAAATGTGGCAGAAAGCTTCTAAGTCTCTTCTTGGCCAGCATGGCCCAGGCTGAGTTCATTATCCAGCAAGAGGCACTGTCCTTGAAACATATGGTAATTGGGTGTTATTCAGGGGAAAAATGTCTCCCAAGAAGAAATCCACCCCCCTACCAATTCCAATCCAAAGCAAATTTTTCCTACAAAAAAAGAAATACTCGGCGGTAGGGAGGGTATAGCTCAAGTGGTAGAGTGCATGCTGAGCAAGCATGAGGTCCTGGGTTCAATCCCTAGTACCTAGATTCAAAAACTAACTAAATAAACATAATTCCCCTACAAAAAAAGAAAAAGAAAGAAAGAAAGAAAAAGAAATACTCAACTACCTAAGAATCCTAGAAGCATTTTGATGTAAGAATTACATCTCTAGAGCAAATAAAAATGATTAATGTGGTTAAAGAGATAATACCTAGACCAGTGCAGAGGTGGCTGTAATCTTCTACTTAAGATGAACAGACATTTGGATTTCCTGTCCTTAGAGCCACCTTGATGCATTCAAAATGTTTATCCATGGGCCTTAGCAAAACAGGCAAACTCATTGCCCTTGTCGTGTTTGCTTTCAGCTCTGCATAAAGAATAATGATCCTCAAAGTGAAACAGCTCTGTAAGTACTCTGGGCTGGGGCCAATGATTTTCCATAAGCAGTTGGGTAGCAGTGGTTTATCATAAAGCCCATCCTGGGCAAACTCCTGAGATGGGAGGTGCTAGAAGGTGAAGTGGTTCACAGGGGAGTGGAGGGTGGAGGAGAATCTTCCTCCATTTTAAAGGAAGACAGGTGAGGCTAGGTTGGAAGGTCGCCTAGAACTGAGAATACCTTTGGTCTTAAGCTACCTCAATTTTGGGCGAATGCTTGTGCAACTGCATTTTATTGCCACATAATGTAAATGTCTGAGAGGGCTTACCCTGGGGGGAAGCCACTGCTGTATTCTCCTTCACAACCAGGTCAGAAGCCACATTCCTTATCCTAAATACTGCCTTCTCTTTGGAGCTTCCCTTAGTCTGTTGGCTCTAGTGTACAAGAAGTGGACAGTGGGTACAAAACACAGAGGCATTCTTTCCAAGAGTATGAATTTTGTTTTGTATTTTTGTCTTAGTGCTGTGATCATTATAATTAATTTCTTGATTCATTTCAGATGAGAAAGCTGAGATGCCATCTAATACAGCAAGAGTTTTGCATCAGGACTTCCTTGATTTATGTAGTCCCATCTGTATTTATTGCTATTATTAAATTCATTCCTGTCAGATTGTCAGAGGTTATGAAGAAGTGTTTCATTAAGCATTTAGCAGTAGTTGTTATGACTAATTTGATATACTTGCAGAACATTTTCAGGAAGAAAACTGTTAAGCATGAAAAGTAAGATTTTGTTAAGTCTTCTCCTTGAAGGATATGTTAATTAATTGAGATTTGTTCTGAAAAGGTTAGTACCTATTTACATTTAGTATGTATTTTCCTAGGTAGAAGACTAACAGACATTTGGGTTTCATAAATCAGTACAGTACTAAAAAAAGAAAAAAATTAAGGGTTGGGGGGGCAACATAGAATGATCAATTTTTTTAAGTTGTCAAGGAAGCACATAAATAACATCAATTATCATCTACCTTCACTGTCATTTCATAAAAGAAAAGTTTTAGGACTAAAAAAGGATATAATCTCAGAATATAAGATAGTCCTTTAAATGGAAAAAATGTAGTGTTATTAAAAAAAAATCAACATATGTCCTTCTTTATCCCATCTCATCATGGTTGACACAATAAAAAACTTTGTGAGATTTATGTAGTGAAGATGAAACAACAGGGGACAGGGGCTGGCCAGCATGTTTGTTTCCAGGTATCCTTTGCCCTTTTTGCATAGCCATTTGCAAAGATGCAGTTATATTATGAATCAGCCTGTATTCTTTTCATATACCTCAATTTAGAATTGCAGCTCTCTTATAATTTATCACTGACTTTCCCCAATTCCATTCCTTCTTCATTTTTTTCCATAAGAATTTCTGTTTCACTTTCCCACACAACTAGGGTAGGTTATTGGGAGAGGCAGCCCTGGCTAGAAGCAGCTTTGATGCTCTGCTGTGCCCTCACTCTGTCTTATGAAAAAAAAAAATTGTTTTTGCTCTAATATTGCAGTAGCTAAATGTGCCACAGAGAGAAAGAGATCTGCTGTCAGACAGGTGGTGAAAAGCTGCTTATTGTCACAGAAGCAAAGAGAAGAAATGAGCAGAATGTATGAAACCTTAATAGTCTCATTTCTAAGGGGAACAGACACATCCTTCTGTTAGGCTTCTCTTTGCTTCCTTGGAAACGTCAGCATAAAATGGAGAGAAAGAGAGACCATTAAAGACTGTGGTTCACAGATTTCTCTGTCTTCTTGGGGGCTCCAGCAGGTTTCGTGGGAAGCCTTCAGATCATGTCCCTTATTTGGGATTTCCCAAACAAGCATGTGAAAGCCCTGTGACAATGCCGTAAGGATGAGATAGGAGGATTGTGAAAATCGGAAAGTTCAGACAATTAAGTAGAAGTCTGGAGATCATATACAAAAAACAGATCTTAGGCAATAGTGTGTTGGGCTAGTTTAAAGTGGAAAAGGAAACAGAAAAGCTTACATATCTAATTGGACTTGGAATCAGGAGATCTGAGTTCCAGTCTTGGCTGTGCTACCTTGGGCAAGTCCTTTTCCCTCTCTTGGGTCTTTGGGAAATAAGAAGGTTGGATTAGGAAGATCAAATTTAATTTTTTCTTTCTTTCCTTCCTTCCTTCCTTTCCTTCTTTCTTCCTTTCTTCCTTTCTTTCTTCCTTCCTTTCTTTTTCTTTTTTTTACACAGGTACTGGGGATTGAACCCAGGACCACATGCATGCTAAGCATGCACTCTACCACTGGGCTATACCCTCCTCCAAGTTTAATTTTCATGTTAGCGTGAAAATTCTGTGATTCTCAAAAGATTCTCACATCGTTTAGTTAAATGCTGGAAGAAGATGGCAAGAAAGACTAAAAATGTAATACCTCTGCCCACCTAGTAGAATTATGAATCAGCTTTGTACTAGGACATGTAACAACCCTTGCGAATTACAGGTCATCAGGAAGAAGTTTCTTCACCCTTATAAAACACAGTGACCTTGTACATTAGCATGGACAAGGAAGCTTAACTAGTTTTAACAGAGCATGACAATTTTATAAGTGGTCATGGCCATTCATTTTATTTTACAGTTTTGGAAAAAAACAGAGTCTATATTAAAAACCATGTCTATTATTTAAAATTAGAAGTTAGCCTAGCTCCTGACTTAGAAAGACATGAAATTCCAGGGCTCAAAAGAAACCCCACAGCCTTTCCCCAATGTCTTCTCTATCTACTGTGAAATATCTGAAATTCCAACATTCCCTCATCGGGTTTTGAGCCTTTGAACTACAAAAGCCAGTGGAAAAGTGACAGAAAAATCCAGTTGCTCCTTTCTCAACCTTTCAACC